>NC_091119.1:206020297-206230297 GCF_040183065.1 Periplaneta americana | reverse complement strand
CATAAACAGGTAAATAAGAGCGTAGAATGGAAAATTTATGGATTGTTTTACGCAATCTGTTACACAGGAAGGAGATATACTTGTCCCATTTTAAATGTAGGTCAATAATAATGCCTAAATATTTAACTTGTGAGGATAACTTATACTCAAAGCGTTACATGAGCAAGTAGGTAGGTTACAATCAATTGTTTGTTATAAAATATTTTTTTTTCTCGAAAAGGAAGCATAAAGGAGCAATATTGTATTAAATATTTTTGTTTTAAATAACTCAAAGAATAACCCCTTGAAATTAATGACATTATTTAAGGTTCAACGTATCTATTTGATGTGCATTGTTCCTAGTCAACTTTTCTCTTATAGATATTAAATAAGAACAAAATCATTTGACAAATTCTTGAAGTATTGCAAAGGGACAAGCATAAGAGTTTGATCTACGCAGATGTTGCTGTGGTGGGGTTCCCATCACACTTTGTACTCACCTTCTGGCTTGTCAAATGCAGACAATACGAACACTTCTGCGGCCGCGAGGACAATTGCTACCATCACAGCGAAGAACCTCATTGTGAATGTTCAGATCCAGCTGTTGCACAAATGATGCTCGGAAGAGTTCGTAATTGTATTTGTGTAAATATGAATGTTGAGCTTTTTTCTGGTTTTTTCGTTAAAATTGAATTCAATATAATATAGTAGCCTAAGTATATTTAATGGACTGATGGAATAAATTACATAGTACTCTATTGTACATTTGAATCTGCGTGAATGTGTAATAGCATTACGTAAGTATACGAACAGACATCATAGCGGTATTATATTACAAAAAAAGTTTAATATATAACAAATAGAAGGGAGATATGATATGTTTTACACTTCCAGAAGTTGAGTTAGAAATCGGTTGAATTAAAATGAGATTTTTATTGTTCGAACGAATAAAGGAAATGACATCACTGTTCATAATTTAGGGTACCAAATGTCATATAAAACCCATTATCACGAACTGTATACTTTAATGTGTAATGAATTATGGCACCTTTGAAGTTTTATCGATTCTTTCATTCTGCTGAAAGTTTTTCAATTTTATACTTTCTTGTGTTTAAATAATTTGTTTTGGATGAACGGTTACTTCAAGTGGAAGCAGACAATTAATCACCTTTGACGTATTTTTTAAACCAGTTCAAAATGCTTCATATTTAATTCTGGATATTAACTTGTCTTACAAGTAATGGGAAAGTTACGGTAATGTGCTAAAGTATACATGAATAGCAATTCATTCATTCATTCATTTATTTTATTCCATAGATCTTACATGAGCAATGAAGCTTTAAGATGTGGAACATGTCAACATTTTACAATATTACAATTACAATTTTTACAAATTTTTATAGTTTTACAATTTAGTAATTTTCTACAATTTTTACAATGTTGTACAATTTTTTTACATTTTGGCGAGATGTAGTGAGATGAAATGAGGTCCGAGGATTCGCCAAAATATTACCCGGCATTTGCCTTTTCGGTGGGGGAAACCTCGGAAAAACCCAACCAGGTAATCAAATCAAAGGGGGTAATCAAATCAAAGGTGTTGATGCCAAGGACTCGCCATAGACCATCCGGCTTCAGTCCCACGGCTGTAAAACCTCGGAAGAAACCAAAGTCCAAAGGGGGATCCAACCCAAGCCCGAACGCAGCTCCGGAACAGCAGCCCGGCGAGTCTGCCGACTGAGCTACATCGATGGCTCTACTAAAAGTATACAATACATAGCCAATCAGATTATTAAATTTACAAACGCAAGCGATCATTCATCAGTTGAGCTATATTATAATACAAAACAATTTAATTAAATTTAAGGCATAAACAATTCAACCAGTTGTGATATACAGAAATTGATAATACATATCATGCAAACTACTTCAAATTACAAACACAAACAATTTATCAGTAGAGCTATACAGATTACTATTCAACTTAAAGCATATACAATTCATCGGCCAAAACTATACAAATATATACAATACAAAGTAGCATACTTTCATTAAGCTATACAAATTTGTGCAATTAATATCAAGTAGATTAATTCAATTTATAATCAATGTTCATCGTTATCTGGAATGACATGAAGTAAGATTTGTATTAGCCCTTCTACTACCATGTGGGGGGTAATATGATTACCCCACTGATGATATTTGAGTATTGTTTCCATTTTTGTCAATATTATTTTTTTTAATTTCTTGTATTTGTCTGTTATATGTCTACTTACAATTCGAAATGAGAATAACATACATAGGCCTATTTCATCTACTTTAAGAAGTAATTCGCTTTATTCATGTTGGGTGATCTTGTTACCCCCCTTGGTAGTCGGGATATTAAATTCAGTCCGTAACTTAATTTTCTTCAGTTATGAGTTTCAGTGGTTCCAAATTGTTTTCTTTCGTGTTACTTATGTCATTATTCATATTGTTATTTACATTATCATGACTAGGCTTCGAGACTTTGGACCCGATACAATAAGTTTACTGTGCATGCACTATAGGTTGTTGCCTCGCTGCAGGTAGTGAAAGGTAGAGATGTGTTGAGGTAACAACGTTGCTATTTAGAATAGAGTACGGTAGTATGGGGAAACACACATATAAGTACATTCTGAAAGTAAATATAAATTACACAATGACAATGTCAAAAGGATGTGAAAAGCATTTATTCTCCTGTTTTTTATAAGCATTTGTGTTTAATTATACACAGTGTTAATGGTGGAAATAAGCATGTAGCAATTTTAATTTTTTTCATTTATCCTATTGGTCGTCTTTAGGAAGTGCAGCTACAGTACCGAATTGCAATGTACTACAAGATACATTTTCATTTTCTCAATAAATCTTCTTCGTTATCTTCCAAATACAAACCAAAGCTGCTCTCTACGTCGCATGACGAAAAAACCTAACATCATTGCAGTCTCTAAGATACATTCCTTTATTCTCGGGTGACTCTATGTCCACTAATTTGCTGTTTATATTTCACAGTGATGCATATCCATTATTTTTTACATAAAATTGATTTCCACTTCTGTTTTACACGTTCAGTACCCGGTGTACTTGGTGTCTCATTAATTCTCTGTGTCATTTCCTCAATTTGAGGGCTTCCGGCATCTCTTGCTCTGACTTTTCTAGCCGTGTAATAGTTTCAGAGACAGTTTGTATGAAAACCAAATTATTCGTCAGAACCTTCAAATCCAGAGCGTTTGCCTTGCATATTTGTTGGCATTCATTCTACAGTACCCCCACCCACTGAACGCTTTACCACTATACTGAGTACGCCGTTATGCGGATTTCCCACCAAACTGCTCTATCGGGTCCGAAGTCTCGAAGCCTGATCATGACTTTTGGCTTTCAGTTTTTTTAACTCGTGTCTATTACGGTTATTCTAAAAGCGATTTTGTTATACATAATTATTAGTGGACTCTCTTTCGAGATGCCCATTGTACTATTGGACGTGTTCCAATATTTAAATTTCAACATAGAACTAAATTTTGTTTCATTGGATTTATATTTTTATACGTTTATTTTTAGAAGTTTTTATAGATTTTTATTATAAACAAATCTTTTGAAGATGTTTATGGTTGTATAGATTGTATTCGAATATAAATTTCAACAAATAACTGAAATGATATCAAATTTATGTTATACAGTGTTGCTGTGACAATCATAACTCATAGCTGTGTTGGCTGCTATGTCAGGATTATATAGCTTTGAGGAGTTGATCTCGAAATGAAGTGAGGAAGGTTTTAATTTACTTATATTACAGTGTTACCAGTAACATATCTACTTTTTATTTTAGTGTACGTTTTAAGTAATATAGAACGGTACTTTTTAACCACCCTGTATTTTTTTAAATAGTACGATTATTTTATATTTTTTATGCTCGACCATGCCGAAAAGTAGTAATTATACACCTGGTAGTAGTCCTTTAATGCATGTCATTAAAGTACATCTACTCATTAAAGTTCAGGTGTTTTCAGCCAATGACAACTCAGCTTACAGGTGTTCAGTCAATAACGAGTCAGCTTTGTACCGTTATAAAACCGCAAGTATCGATTATTCTCGGATATGCAATCGAAAGAGAATTAGCGAAAAGTCACGAAGGCTGGAAATCCAATACTGTCGCAGAAGGTTATGTTCTGTTACTATAATAATTAGCGTTAATTGTAAATAATATTCAAACAAATTCAATTTGTCATCTCGTTTTTCAATGTCGAATTCAATAATCAAGGTTATACCAAGTTTAACGGGATTACAAAAGGTCAGTGACATTATTGTTCCTCGGAAAAAATCAATACTTTCGCGTCTGCGCACATCTCACAATTCACGACCTAGAACAAGGTCACTTCCGATCTTGTCAGATAGAAATAAAATGTATCTGAATAATTTCAAGTTAGAAATATGGTCGAGCATAAAAAGTCGTATGAAACTCGCCTATAATAATAGTAATTAAGAAGCTCGTATGAAAATTATGAAACGAGCGCAAGCGAGTTTCATAAACATCCATACTCGCTTCTTAATTACTATCATTATAGGCTCGTTGCATAATGTACTATTTACATTTTCTGGAGATCTACAGTCAACAATATATAAATTGTTAAATATTCCAAATTCTTAACTAAGATTTGTGTATGATTTTGATGGGGGTAATTGTATTACCCCACTTGATATTAATAAGTTATAATAAACCTTGGTAGGAGCGGGTTAATGTAAATTGCTAGGAACAATTTATATCATTTAATGTGCATTCCTTAATAATTACAATGAATTAAGTTTACATTGTGTGTGTTGCCATGGCAACCAATCGAACCACTGAACTTCTGTTCTTGCCGTTGTCTCTCCATTTCGGCACATTCCTGAACTGAAAAACGAAAAAAGAAGAGATAAATTATTTCACAAACTTTCCTTGATATTTCACAAGAAATGTGGCCCAATACTTGATGTTTCTTCTAAATTGCTAACCCAGATTTCAATCTCTCCTTAAGAGCAGCTTCTGTGCATTGACAATTTAGATAATAAGATTTTACAGCAAATCCTCCTTGCTCACCAGTCCAATGCTCCATGTTTAATAAATTGCATCAGGCTGAACAATGACAATTCATCTAACAAGCAAACATTTTCATGGGGCAGATAAAAAAGTTATTTTTTTTCTTCTTCCACCATGTTAATAATGTCAAAATAAGTGCTTATACAAATTTTGGCCTCTCCGGCGCAATTAGGAGGGCCCTCAAGTGTCGTTTACAGACAGAAAACACAGTTTCATTGAGAGTTTTATTGGAACAGGTACAGCAACTGTTGACCTATTTTTTAACATATTCCCCACCGGAATCGAGATATTTGTCATATCGTGGGATCAACAGAGAGGTGCCGACAACCTTATAATAATAATAATAATAATAATAATAATAATAATAATAATAATGATAATAATAATAATAATAATACTTACTTACTTACTTACAAATGGCTTTTAAGGAACCCGAAGGTTCATTGCCGCCCTCACATAAGCCCGCCAGCGGTCCCTATCCTGTGCAAGATTAATCCAGTCTCTATCATCATATCCCACCTCCCTCAAATCCATTTTAATATTATCCTCCCATCTACGTCTCGGCCTCCCTAAAGGTCTTTTTCCCTCCGGTCTCCCAACTAACACTCTATATGCATTTCTGGATTCGCCCATACGTGCTACATGCCCTGCCCATCTCAAACGTCTGGATTTAATGTTCCTAATTATGTCAGGTGAAGAATACAATGCCTGCAGTTCTGTGTTGTGTAATTTTCTCCATTCTCCTGTAACTTCATCCCGCTTAGCCCCAAATATTTTCCTTAGCACCTTATTCTCAAACACCCTGAACCTATGTTCCTCTCTCAGAGTGAGAGTCCAAGTTTCACAACCATACAGAAGAACCGGTAATATAACTGTTTTATAAATTCTAACTTTCAGATTTTTCGACAGCAGTCTGGATGATAAGAGCTTCTCAACCGAATAATAACACGCATTTCCCATATTTATTCTGCGTTTAATTTCCTCCCGAGTGTCATTTATATTTGTTACTGTTGCTCCAAGATATTTGAATTTTTCCACCTCTTCGAAGGATAAATCTCCAATTTTTATATTTCCATTTCGTACAATATTCTGGTCACGAGACATAATCATATACTTTGTCTTTTCGGGATTTACTTCCAAACCGATCGCTCTACTTGCTTCAAGTAAAATTTCCGTGTTTTCCCTAATCGTTTGTGTATTTTCTCCTAACATATTCACGTCATCCGCATAGACAAGAAGCTGATGTAACTCGTTCAATTCCAAACCCTGCCTGTTATCCTGAACTTTCCTAATGGCATATTCTAGAGCGAAGTTAAAAAGTAAAGGTGATAGTGCATCTCCTTGCTTTAGCCCGCAGTGAATTGGAAAAGCATCAGATAGAAACTGACCTATACGGACTCTGCTGTATATTTCACTGAGACACATTTTAATTAATCGAACTAGTTTCTTGGGAATACCAAATTCAATAAGAATATCATATAATACTTTCCTCTTAACCGAGTCATAAGCCTTTTTGAAATCTATGAATAACTGATGTACTGTACCCTTATACTCCCATTTTTTCTCCATTATCTCTCGAATACAAAAAATCTGATCAATAGTCTATCTATTACGCCGAAAACCGCACTGATGATCCCCAATAATTTCATCTACGTACGGAGTTAATCTTCTCAAAAGAATATTGGACAAAATTTTGTACGACGTCAACAAAAGTGATATTCCTCGAAAGTTACCACAGTTGGTTTTGTCCCCCTTTTTAAAAATAGGTACAATTATGGACTCCTTCCATTGTTCTGGTACAATTTCCTTTTCCCAAATAGCAAGTACAAGTTTATAAATTTCGCTATATAATGCACTCCCACTAATAATAATAATAATAATAATAATTATAATAATTCTTTATTTATACTGGCAGAGTTAAGACCATAGGGCCTTCTCTTACACTCTACCAGGTCACAAAGTATACAAGCAGTTAAAATTTAACGAAAAGGTAAAGAACAGAATACTAACATATTACAAAAAAAGTTAATAACAATAATAATAATAATAATAATAATAATAATAATAATACCGACACTAAACAACATGAAAATAATACCATAATAGAAAAAAAAAAAGAAATTAAAATACATTGGAATACAGTGAAAGCAACTCATTCAGTACAAATGGTTAATATGGAAAAACGTAAGAAAGAATATATCAAAATGGAATGTAATAAAATAGTAATAAAACAGAAAAGAAATACAAAAATTAAATAAAATCCGCGATAAAAAGGCTAAGATAATAAATTCATCGACTGATAAAGAGAACAAAAAGGGCAAAGGAAGGAAAAAGAAGTATATAGTCACATTGGTTCTAGTCCCTGGCGGCAGAGTTCTACGACACAGGCATACAAAAGTTGATTCTAAGGTCTAACAAATGTCTCAGTTGAAAAATTGCTCGACAATTACTGTATCTGTTTCAGTTAATCTTTCCATTAAATTTTGTTTTCTTTCCGTAAACGGCCCCAGGCAAACTTACCTTTTGGACGGTCCTCTTAATTGCGGTGGAGTAACCAAAATTTGTATAAGCACTTATTTTGACATTATTAACATGGTGGAAGAAAAGAAAATACGTTTTTTATATTCGCCCATGAGATTGTTTGCTTGTAGTCCTACTAAACAATCCATGTACTACCAATAACCTTTGTTATTATTATAATCCTTTGTTAACCGCACAATAGTAGACTGGAACAGCTTACCTGCGGCAACCTTTCAGGGTGGTACTCTCAAAATCAATACATTTAAGGAAAGGTTGAGATGATTGGACTGAAAATGTAATTGTAGGTGCAGGTAATTATCTAAGTTGTGTCAAGTAATTAATTAAGTTCATATGTAATTAATTAAAATGATATATAATTAAGTCGATATGTAAATAAATTAAGGTGATATGTAATTAATTAAGATGATATGTAATTAAGTTGATATGTAATTACTTAAATTGGTAATAGATGGGTGAAATAGAAGTACTTATAAGTTACGCTTACTTTTGCTTATTGTAGGCCTTATTATAGCATAGTTTTTATTTATAGTCCTATGTTTTATTTTATTCTTTTATTGCTGTAAGTATTGTATTATTGTATATTATATATCACCTCCACCGGGTGTATACCCAATTGTAGAGTTAATACATACATACATACATACATACATACATACATACATACATACATACATACATCAGTAGCATAGATGTTAACATGTTGTAAATAGTATATTTAGGGAAAGTAGAATAGGCTATCAATAATGTATATACATTGTATTCGGAAGAGTTACCAATATTGTAATGTGTAGTCTATTAGCATGTAGTATTGCATTTTTGTAATGGAACATGCTGGTAAACAAGGTTTAAAAAAAATACATACATACATACATACATACATACATACATACATACATACATACATACATACATACATACATACATACATACATACAATAACAACATTAAAATCTCCCGTTTGTGTGACCCACCTTGTACATTTTATAACTCTTATTCAGATAACGTCATAATACTGGGTGTTCATTTCAAAGTGTGTCATGACGTCACTGTTGTTGGGTCACCGATTTGAAGCGAGTATCAGCTGATATGTTAGAGAAGTTGCCTATTATTTAAGGCGTTCTTCAATCTGAACTTGAGAACGTGTACGGTATAACTTGAACGTCGTAGCAACAGATGGCGGTCTGTGCGGTCTGTGTGCTACCATAACCTCTTTCGAACTGTGTTTTGAGCGGGCAAGTCGTACGCAGGGCATTTGTTATCATCGGTTGCGTACGGTAACATTCCACAACACAAATCAAATGCTCCGTGTCCATGTTGACCGTCGAAGTTAATGTCAACAAATACGTAAGTAATCGTCTTAACCCTCTCCCCATATCCCTACAGTACGTATTTCCAAACAGTTCACATTCCTGCCACTACCGGCGTTATCGTACGTATCGGTATGTACTCTTCAGAATGAACGCCGTACTTGCTAGCCATCTTCTCTGCCTCTTAGGTTAACACCTGAGCTGCGGAAGTGTAGGAAGATTGAATTCTCTAGGCTCATCAACTAGCCACATGACGGCGTACAGCGAGCCAAGACACATTTTGAACTGAACACCCAGTATAGTAAGACTAACCCATATGTCTAGTCAAATAATATATCCTGAAAAATAGAATGAAAAAATACACAATAACTTATAGTGAGAATAGAATGAATATCTTTCTTTGCTATCCGATACGCTTCGGAAATGTACATACTTTGCAAGGGAGAGATTTGACAACTATCTCAAAATAGCCCTATTTCATAATGTATGACAGGCTGATTTACATTTTGGTAAATAATTTTTGTTATTGGACAATTTGAAAATGTACTCCACCTGTGAATAACGCTTCATGTTTAGTTCTTTATTGAAATTAATTACCTTACAAATAACAGGGAATGCGTTTAAGTTTACATGGCCTTCAAACACAGAAAGTAACTTCAGAATTTATTTAAAGTTCTAACTCTTATCATCTTTAATGCACATTCATTCAGTTATTTCAGTGTCGCAGTTACCATATCAACACAGCGAGTATGTTTATGAAACGAGCGCAAGCGAGATTCATAATTTTCATACGAGCGTCTTAATTACCATTATAGTCAAGTTTCATATGACTTTTTATGCTCGACCATATTGATTTTTTCCGGCAATTGGTGAAATGAATTTGTGGGAATATGCTTTGTGAAAGGCTGGAAGATGACGGTGAATTGATGTTAATTTGTGTGTTGTTTTTTTCAACTAAGTTTAATATTGTCTAATCTCGCTCTAGTTGTCTTTCGATTGCATATCCGAGAATAATCGATACTTGTGCTTTCATATTGCTACAATGGTATTTTCTGATTGGTGGAACACCTGAAATTTAATGAATAGGTGTACTTTAATGAAGTCCATTAAAGGGCTGCTACCAGGTGTATAATTACTACATTTCGGCATGGTCGAGCATAATAGTACATTATGCAACGAGCCTATAATGAAGGTAATTAAGAAGTGAGTATCGATGTTTATGAAACGAGCGCAAGCGAGTTTCATAATTTTCATACGAGCTTCTTAATTACCATTATAGGCGAGTTTCATACGACTTTTTATGCTCGACCATATTTCTAACTTGATATTATTAATTTTAATTGTATCTGACCTTCAGCAATGTTCCGTATGTTGTGAGATGTGCGCAGACGCGAAAGTATTGATTTTTTCCGAGGAACAGATATCCACATTGACCTTGCTAGGCCGTAAGAACCTACAGAGATAACATTGAAATTAAATTAGACATTGAAAAACGAGATGACAAATTGAATTTATTTGAATATTATTTACAATTAACGCTAATTATTATAGTAACAGAACATAACCTTCTGCGACAGTATTGGATTTCCAGCCTCCGTGACTTTTCGCTAATTCTCTTTCGATTGCATATCCGAGAATAATCGATACTTGCGGTTTTATAACGGTAGAAAGCTGACCTGTCATTGGCTGAACAGTTGTAACCTGAGTCGTCATTGGTTGAAAGACCTGACCTTTAATGAGTAGGTGTACTCTAATGACATGCATTAAAGGTCTGCTACCAGGTGTATAATTACTACGTTTCGACATGGTCGAGCATAAAATCATTTAATGCACATTCATTCAGTTTTTTCGCTTTGTCTCCGTTGCCATATCAACACAGCGTACCACTGAGTTATATCTCCGCATCATCCATCATCTTCTTCTTAATTTCTTTCCTTTCACGCAGACATGACAGACCTGAAAAACAGAAAAAAATAGAACATTAAATCATAATTTGTTTTATAACTTTTAGTTGATGTTTTATAGTATTCAATACTAAAAGAATGATACTGTGGAAGTCACCCTTTTAATGAATTCGGGTTTGAAGCTGAAGATCGCCGTTCGTGCCCTCTATGCTACTTCGAAATCTCGATGTGAGCGAGAAACGGCCGGTAAATTTTGCCTGAAGCCCTCTCCCTTAAAGAAGAAGTTTTAAATCTACTAAATGAGACTTCAGATTATTTCTCTTCCAAAGCACTTCCCGCTCTGGACTTCACAAGCCTTGAAAAATAATCATTTTGAGTTGTCTAGCTGCATCAAAACAGTGCATTTCAGTGATATCCTACTTCTATTGTCGTAACATTAAGTGCTAGATGTGATAATACTGGGTGTTCTTACACATCTGATGAATTTTGCTAGTTAATAACACAAGAATGATTAAACTTAGCATCGTTGAAGTGTTTCTTTATATTACAGATTTGTGAGATTGTGTACTCAGATTAAAGTTAATGTTTATATCAGGTTTTCATGTCAATTATAAAGAATGTATCTATACGACCTCTGCTTTACTGTATCTATCTCGTTGTAATAATATAATACAGAATTTATATCCATAATGCTACAGGGCTTATTTGAAGCCTTATTGAACGGGTTACATCAGCTGCTTGTCTATGCGGATGACGTGAATATGTTAGGAGAAAATCCTCAAACGATTAGGGAAAACACGGGAATTTTAATCGAAGCAAGTAAAGAGATAGGTTTGGAAGTAAATCCCGAAAAGACAAAGTATATGATTATGTCTCGTGATCAGAATATTGTACGAAATGGAAATATAAAAATTGGAAATTTATGTTTTGAAGAGATGAAGAAGTTCAAATATCTTGGAGCAACAGTAACAAATATAAATGATACTCGGGAGGAAATTAAACACAGAATAAATATGGGAAATGCCTGTTACTATTCGGTTGAGAAACTTTTTATCATCCAGTCTGCTGTCGAAAAATCTGAAAGTTAGAATTTATAAACAGCTATATTATCCGTTGTTCTGTATGGTTGTGAAACTTGGGCTCTCACTTTGAGAGAGGAACAGAGATTAAGGGTGTTTGAGAATAAGGTGCTTAGGAAAATATTTGGGGCTAAGGGGGATGAAGTTACAGCAGAATGAAGAAAGTTACACAACACAGAACTGTACGCATTGTATTCTTCACCTGACATAATTAGAAACATTAAATCCAGACGTTTGAGATGGGCAGGGCATGTAGCACGTATGGGCGAATCTAGAAATGCATGTAGAGTGTTAGGTGGGAGGCCGGAGGGAAAAAGACTTTAGGGAGACCGAGACGTAAATTGGAAGATAATATTAAAATGGATTTGAGGGAGATGGGATATGATGATAGAGAATGGATTAATCTTGCTCAGGATAGGGACCAATGGCGGGCTTATGTGAGGGCGGGAATGAAGTTCCGGGTTCCTTAAAAGCTAATAAGTAAGTAATACTACAAGGAGCATGGAACTGATTTTAGGGAATTTCTACAAAAGTACATAGAAAATTAATAGGTTTTCAAAAATGAGCGAGATATGCAATATCCTAATGAAACACGAAAAAATATCAAAGAATAGGAATATCTTGTACTACATCATGCACTAATAACGTCATGTGCTATTGAAACAATTTCTTGCAATATAAAATCATTTCAAGTGACATCCGCATATGTTCAAGTTCCGTAACTTATGAATGCACGTTATTATTCACTGCAAAGATCACGACGAAAATGAACATCACTGCTCAAGCATGTGTTTACTAGTATAGTTTCAGAATGTCGGGAGTTGACTGTACTCCACGAACACGCAGCGATGACGTGTTTGTTTATATCTTGATCCGTTGCATTACTTATGTTCGGCGTACTATACCTAATGTGTCTTTAACTTCAATCTTTAGGTAGCTGGAAGACGGAGCTTAGTTATCACAAATTTAAGAGTTTGTTTTGTAAGCTCAATATATTGTTTTGTTGCGAAATTGGTCTATGTTCTGCGAAAAAAAGGTCTAGCTTCAACATTCCATCAATAGGTACATATTTCAATGAATTTTTCCCCCATAATTGTAGGATGGAATGTTAACGAGTTGAACGGAGTTGTCTATAATGGATTCAGTATCCAACCTTGGCTATCATAACTGTTTTGAATTTCTACCGGAAAATACTCAATAAGCTGTTGTTAACTGGTTTTGACTAAAATTATAGTTGTACGCAATTTTACAGGAATTTATATTGTTCGAATAGTGGTAGTGGGGGGGGGGATCTCAAACAAATGTTTGGCCCAAAAATGGGTCCCGCCTTCAAAAGTTTTGGAAGCACTGTCTTAACGCATTAGGCCTATATTGCCCCTTAAATTAGCACACTTACATTACTTGCACCCTGTATAACACTGCAATTATTTAATGGGAAATATTTTGTAAATCGTAGCTATTAATAAATTGAATTCAGTTCGGTATGGTTTTATGTCATTAACACTTAAATTGGCAAAGCTTCATTTCTCACGCTAGTTTATTAAACCGTGTCGGACCGTAAAGAAAACAACTATCGCAATGTTCATATTTTATATGTTGTACAATATTATAGTATTGTGAAATTTTAATTTTCCTACCGATTTTTTTTCTATTGTTCTATTAAAACTAGTGGCTTGTGCAGCAAATGCTGCTGCAAACTAAGTTCGTTAGACGTTCAAATAAAAATTTTTCAGATTTATTTTCAATGAAGAATACTTGTCTTTTTGATAGTTATTTTCTTCCATAATAATGAAACATACTCCCGCTGAATGGATTTTTTTAGGTCAAATACTTTTTCTTGAACCTATCCAACTTCAGTTTTTGAGTTTCAACGCGAAAACGCAAGTATCAATGCCAGGACGATAGCAGTAGCTATTTCAGGTCATTGTGAATTGTAGGCAAAAGTTAAAAAAAATGTCAGGTTTGCTAAGCTTTCGAACAATAGCATTTTCGTATAGCTGCTGCATGTAGAACCAGAAATGTAGAGCGTAAAATCATTTTATCCTACTAAGAGATCTTGCTGAAATGATCTGGAGACTACAAAATTTTTTAGGCCTCTTATTTTATCAGTAAGTAGTACCTTTTTATCTTTCCTTAGGAACTGTAATTTTTGCGCTCTCTCGAGCCAATACTGAAGACAATGACACATATCAATATCTACACTACACCGCCATTAAGTATATGAAAAAGACCCAAACCCACTGGGTTAATAGGTATAAAAAATATTTGATTTTTAATAACAATATTATTATCTTAAGTTTTGTAGTTATATATAGCAGCCACTCAGTAAATTATAGAAATGAAGATCTAAATTAAGATATTCTCTACATTTACTTACATAACCTCAAAACGTTTCACTTTCATGTCATCAATATAGCATCAATATTATGTATAATTAATGAAAAATAGACGCATCATGATATTAACTATAATAATATTTAATTTGTAATGGTAATAATGTCATCAAACCACCTCAAGTTTCGTAAATTTGAATATCCAATACACAGCTGTCCTCAGAAAATTATACACTGCAAAATCAGTTTTTAATAACAAATTGAATTGAGCTCTAAATATGTCGGCAATCCTGCAGGTCATGGCCTATTGTTTATTGTAGTGTGTGTTTTGTTCTGAAATTCAATCAAGTCGGCCGTGATTCGATAAAATTAGTTCTCAAAACTGACAACAGATGGATTTTGGAAAATAGGAAAATTATGTAGGAAAATTGACATTTCACTGAAAACTACTACTTTTCCGAAAAACTTTGGATGCCAGGCATGAAAATGAGGGGTCACTCATTAAAATCCGTTCACCCGTTTTCCCGTAATTTCCATTACCAGTTCAAATTATATATATAGATTATAGGATATAGCCTATTAACCTGTTGTATCCTATAGGATACTTTGTCAATTTAATGGTTGAATAAAAAAAACTTTAGACGATGCAGATTTAAGCACGCCTAATTAATTGCTGTGAACAGAAGTGTAGCAGAATTTCTCTGAATTAATCCTTCACTCTGATCTAATGTCTGGAATGAGGTCAGATGACGTTGCAAAGTGAAAAAGTTGCATTATATAGCCTATTTCAAATGCTACCGTTTTCGACATTTGCTTTTCGACCTACAATTATGATCGCTTTCCTTTGCTTTACTTTTGAATCCTTGTAATGGAGAGAAACCAAACTCTCTTGTCTCTTGTTTCATCATACTTACTTTGCTTGATATATTTCTCAGGGCAATACTGAAAAAAGAAAGAAAAATGAGTAATTTAATACTTCTCTTTTACTACAAGAATGCTTACTATGACACTCTTATTCTTATAAATACAACGCAGAAAGTAAGTCTATGTATTTCGACGTGTTCTATTTTAAAGTATATCTCCTCCATATTAAAGTAATTATAATTATCCATTTCATTGTAAAGTTATTCATATACATTTTACATCCATACTTGTGAATGCCATGTTTTGAAGATACTGTGACAGCTATTTACATACTTTGAATTTTATTTTAAGCAATAACGAGTAGAATTTGTAATGAGAGATTTTTTTATTAATTTCAACTGAAGATAAAAATATTTTGTGCGAGATCGTTCGTATTTGCTTCGTTTCCACACAAAACCAATCCGCGGAAAGTATAAAATTCCACATTCAGTTTTCCCAACCTTACACACATAACAATTTCCGTCTTCTTACCGCTTAAGTGACATATTGATTTTACTGATTTAGGCTTTTAACATATTATTTTTAGAGACGTTTAACATAGTAATAATTATAAATTGAAAACTTACCACTGCAATTTCACCTAAATTGCACTGTTAATTATTGTTTTTAAATATTTGCAAAAATTAAGTAAACTCTATAATTCCACTAAAGTTATTGCATTCGTGATGCAAGTAACATTATGGAAGCAGTGAAAAAATCAACAAGATTCCAGACTCATCATAGACTGGGGGAAAAAAAAAGACAGACGTATATCACGGCCTGCTGGAGTATAGTAAACACAGAATAGTAATATGCGTTACAAGAGCGGTATGTTGATGTTTTTATGTTCGAGGAAAAGATTGAAAAAGCGAAACGTAGTTGAGCTTTTTTAATTTCCGAGAACATGAAAACAAACATACCGCTCGTGTATCGTACATTATTTTGTGTGAAAGGGGAATTTATAATTAGTTGCAATGAAATCTCCATCTTGGTTTCTGTTCAATGACGGCAACTTTTAAAAACTAAAATATCTATGTTCGACATTGTTGCTATAAAATGTTTTCTGTGTTTACTATATTCCAGCAGGCCGTGATATACGTCTGTCTTTTTTTTCCCCCAGTCTATAAATGCGAACTTAAAACAAACGGTAAGGTTATGTAATGATTTATTTTTCATTTTAATATTTTAACAATATTATTTATATAACATATTGCAGTAATAACATCGGAATCTGTAATCTTGTTGATTTTTTCACGGCTTCCTTAATGTTACTTGCATTACAAATGCAGTAACTTTTGTGGTGTTGTAGAGTTTACTTAATTTTTGAAAATATTTAAAAACAATAATTAACAGTGCAATTTAGGTGAAATTGCAGTGGTAAGTTTCCAATTTATAATTATTACTATGTTAAACGTCTCTAAAAATAATATGTTAAAAGCCTAAAGCAGTAAAATGAATATGGCGCTTAAGCGGTAAGAAGAAGGAAATTGTTATGTGTGTTACGTTGGGAATACTGAATGTGGTATCTCACACTTACCGCGTATTGATTCTGTGCGGAAAGCAAGCAAATACGCACGACCTCGCACAAAACATTTTAAAGCAACAATGTTGAAGATAGATATTTTTGTTTTGCAAATTTGCCGTCATTGAACAGAAACCAAGAGGAGATTTCACTGCAACTAATTAGAAATTCCTCTTTCAGGTATGTAATAAACGATCTTCGCACAAAATAATGTACGATGCACAAGCGGTATGTTTTCTTTGAATTCTCGGAAATTAAAAAAGCTCAACTACGTTTCGCTTTTTCAAACTTTTCCTCGAAGATGAAAACTTCAACATACCGCTCTTGTAACGCATATTACTATTATGCAAAGCTAGCGTAGGACTAACTGTGCGGGTGCAAACTGACTCATTGATAGGAAGGAATACTGGCCGATATCTGTTCATGCTATTTCTGAGGTGTTGTCACATTAGTAATGTAGTCTCATGTGACTTCTTGACAGGAGTATGTGATACTTACAAATAACATAGTACCGTCGATCGTCATGCGACTGATGCCTGCCGCCAAGTTGCAGGCAGGCAATCCAAGTTTTTCTGCCACGGCTGAAAAATACGTTTTACTAACATATTATATGCCATTACATTTGTAAATTTGTTTTGAACTTATTCTCATAAAGACCTTTTATTGGAATCACAAAAATATACAATGGCCATTTACGTGTTATTAAAAATTTTCTCAACTAGAATTATGTTCATTAACCGACGGTAATTGAGTTTCACAACTTTACAGCTGCTTTCAGGGTTCGGACACCGCCTTGGATATTATACATTGAATGCTCACATTTAAATACGTTTATTTTAACAATACTTTCGTTCTCGTTCTCTTTTCCGTATGTCGTATGTAGAACATACGAAAACAAAAACACACATAACAGTGCAACCTCATTCAAGAAATTAACTACAACATCGCATACAGAACAAATAACACTCTACAAAAACATCTTAACATGCAAACAACACAAACAAACAAATACAACCACACAGGCGTATACAAACTCAAATGTAACACCTGCAACAACTTCTACATAGAACAGACAGGCAGATCGTTTCAAACACGTTACAAAGAACACATCACAGCCATAACAAAATTACAAAACACATCCACATATGCAGATCACATCACAAATGCTAACCACACCCACAGAGACATCAACACAGACATGGAAATACTGCACATCCAACCAAAAAGCCAGAAACTCAACACACTAGAACAATATGAAATATACAGACACACGAAAACACACCCCAACGATATTCTCAACACACAACTCAATTTCAAAACACATACACTCTTTGACTCTACACTACGAACGCACCCTCACAGGAAACAAGAGGCGCCAAGATCAATAACGACCAGTTCCGAAGATGACCGAAAATAGGTCGAAACATGTTAACAAGGTACGTTAATATTTAACACAAAGTTCGTATCATACATATTCCGAAAAAAATGAATAGCTGAATTATTGCTGTCCCGGCTGAACGAAGCCATTGTCACTGTTTTAATTGTTCCATGTTGTTACCTACAACATTAAAAAATGATACATCGATTAATTGATTCATGTAGTAATTAAAACTTGGTTCCAACGTACTACCCAGAATAACCGCTCACTTGGAATGAGTATACCTTAAATATTAACCTATTAGACCAGAATTTCACCCACATTAGTTTTAAGCCGTCCTGGGCCGTGGTGTCGTGGTCTATGGCATCCTGTCTTGGAATCGCGTTACGGAATGCGCGCTGGTTCGATTCCTCATGGGGAAAGAAATTTGCTCATAAAATTTCGGCCAGTGTATGGAACCGGTACCAACCCAGCATCGTGATGCACTTGAGCTACGATAGGTAGCGAAATCCGGTTGCGAAAGTGAACTTTAACGGCTGCAGGATCATCGTGCTAATCACACGATACCTCCATTCTAGTTCGATGATCGTTTACCTCCGCTTCGGCATGTGAACTTGAAGCCAGCAGCCGGTTTGTCGGTCTGGGCCCTTCAAGGGTTGTGACGCCACAGATTATTATAGTTATCAGCCAGGGAGAATCGATTGGAGGGTGGGAGGAAGATATTACAAAACTTGAAAAGTAAGAACTCTAATTACAGCTACGTATATAGTAGGCAAATGGTTTCATCAACACATGTTTTTTTTAATTGGGTTATTTTACGACTCTGTATCAACATCTTAGGTTATTTAGCGTCTGAATGAAATGAAGGTGATAATGCCGCTGAAATGAGTCCGGAATCCAGAACCGAAAGTTACCCAGCATTTGCTCGTATTGGGTTGAAGGATAACCCCGGTAAAACCTCAACTTGCCCTGACCGGGATTCGAACCCGGGCCACCTGGTTTCGCGGCCAGACGCGCTCCACACGTGTAGACTCAATATATGTTAAAATGCATCAAAATATTGTTTTTTTTTTAACAAAAGCTAAAAATTTAACTATTTAGTTTATCATTATTTGGTGCATTTCTGTTCCACCAACATTTCCGGATGGAAGTTAACTCTCGCGGAAGCTGGAAATAGTGTGAATCAGGAAGTCCGTGTCAGAGTGTAAACATTCGAAGAGTCCACTGCAAGAATGATGAATGTCATTTGGAATACATTTTGCAGGAGACCCAATTGAAAGTTTGAAATGCTTAGCGCTCAAAGCTTAAATGTGATTTTCCGATCTTTACTGGACAATGACTATCAGTGTTAATGCCATATAACTCTGTATGTACATTCTATATGTCTTAAGCTATGCATTGACAGTCTTGGTTCATTTTCGACAAGAAAGTGACATCCATCATTTTTGCAGTGGACTCTTCATTTGTGAACACGTTTCAGCCCCGTCACATGAGTAAACCTTTATAATATTACGATATCTTTGGAATTTATTGTTCTTTGAAAATAAACCGCAAAACTGATGGTGTGTAGAGAAATAAAAGATCCAATCTTACTGATGTGGAAAAGACTTGAGGCGCCCGAGATCAAAATGGGCTATGTGACTTTTTTCAGAAAATGAGTTATTGACGTCATTGGCAAGTTTGGGTTGAAGACTTTACACTGTGAAAGGTGCAGTTTCAAAATGGTTTATTTTAGACATGTAAAATGCATGGAGAAAATTAGTACTTGTTTCAAAATGGGATATGTTATTATTAATGAATTAATCAAAATGGGGTATGTCAACCGTTATTTGAACAGATCAAAATGGGCTATATTTCATATATTTACGTTTTATTTCCAGAGCACATGAAACAGAATGGTCTATGTTTTTCAAAGTTTGCGTGGTTTACGATTTTCCGCTAGATTCTTCAGAAAACTAATATGGTTTAGACCTTAGTTACACAGTAATTATACCTTTACAATTCTGTTCTAATTTATAAGGCAAGGACTGTATTGCTATGAAAAATATTTATTTAAACTATGTAATAGGCGTTAATTTATGAATTACGGTAATACTACATCAGACAGAAGATTACAGGCTATGACTGCTCAACGTATTCATCTGCTAAGAGTGAAATTTTTTATGAAATCAAGAATGAGATGTCTCCAGACCTTCTCACTTTGATCTATGATTGTCAGCAAAATTTGACATTTCTACGTCTTCTAACCAAGCAACATATTAAGCCAAGCAATATTACATGTACAATGAAACAGTAGTTGAGCAGAAATAAGACAAAATATTGAGACATAGTGCATTTTCTTACACATGCTAGAACATGAGACTTCTAAAGGAAATTCTGAAGGAATAGACTAATATGTAATGATATGAATGGAATTGAGAACATTCTTTTGGTCTCAAATGGATGAGAGTCACAAAATGCTACTATAATATCGATGATCTGTTGATGGTTCTACAGTGAAGCTGAAATATGACGGGGTTCTATTCCCTCTTCTTGGACACAGTTTTCTACCCTGCGACAATATATTCGGAAAAGTGGAGAATCAAATAAAAACCTAAGAGGTAATTGTGTTGCCAAAAGAATATCATATTATCACTGGGGAACATGCAACTGTAATCAAGGTTGGCAATGAAGAATGTCCAATCCGTAAGTGAAAGAAGTTTACAAAAGACATGATGAAACCGACCAGCTCCATTCTATTTAAGATCTCAGAATTTAAACACCTTTTTCCTTCATCTTATTTAAAGGACAAGCATGTTTACGCTTTTAGAGCAAACTATCATATGGACTATGCAAACGAGGAAAATTTTTCTGTAGGTTATCAATACATCGATACATCATGGATGTAGGGGGATTGTTGTAGAAACATTTTGGATTGTTCTGGGAAGGAGAAGACCATTCGCAGATAAACCTGCAAATTCGTATGACCAGGAATGTGCAACAAACGAACAAGATGGAGAAGAGGACGTTAATGGCCTTTGCACATGCTTTTCCCTTGTTAGGTTAGGACGACCCTTTGCACATCGATCATACTAAGACCTATTGTGCACCCCGAATTTATGGGATGAATGGGGATGAGGGTGTACCAGCCAACCGGCCGCATGTCACCCCTCATCTGCTCACCCAATGGAGGCTTCCTACCCTCACACCGAAAAGGTGACCAAGCAGCATAGGATCCATTCCAACGGCCCTTCCAAGGTGTCGGAGTGCCCTTGGAAGTGCTCTTAAGGAATGAATCCTGACAGAGATATAGCGGAAGGTCCACACCTGTGGAGTAACGGTTAGCGCGTCTAGCCGCGAAACCAGGTGGCCCGGGTTCGATTTCCGCTCGGGGCAAATTACCTGGTTGAGGTTTTTTCCGGGGTTTTCCCTCAACACAATATGAGCAAATGCTGGGTAACTTTCGGTGTTGGACCCCGGACTCATTTCACCGGCATTATCACCTTCATCTCATTCAGACGCTAAATAACCTAAGATGTTGATAAAGCGTCGGAAAATAATCTACTAAATTAAAAATAAAAAATATAGCGGAACGGTGGGAACCAAAGGACGGTTGGCTATTGAATGAGATGAGAAAGATGAATTATTTGATATGAAAATCTAAATTCTTTTTCTAAACGGGAGGGGAAGAAAAATGGAACATTGCAATGAAAATTCCAACCCGGCATTTGCCTAAGCAACATTCAGGTTAGTTGGTCTGGGAATCGAACCACGGACCCCCCCGAATGCGAGTCCCATGCGAAACGCTCGGATATTTTCCTTGTTAAAGATTCCTGTGAACATGTTTGAAGAATGATTTTGTTATAATTTTCGTAAAACCATGCAATTGAGGGGTTTGGTGCAAAAACCAGATAAGTCCACTTTTGGTCAAAAATGAGATAAAGTATGCATGATATATAATACGATAGTGCGCATCTTTTGATGCAAGAACCAGAGTTGTGTGGACTTATCTGAATGAGATACGCTTAGTTGCCAACAGAGACCATGGTTGTGTTTGGAGCAAGAATCAGACCAGTCCTGGACTTGTCTGGTTGTTGCACCAAAAGATGGCAGCACAAGCGTAGCAGCTGTTTCCTGTTAGTGAAATGACTGCATGAACGAGATGTAGTGTAGTCTTTCCAGTTTATTGTGTTTTTCAAAGATGTCATCTGATAATTGAAGCAGTGATAGTGATAATGGTGAACATTCCAGGAAAAGAAAACGTGATCCCAGTAAATTGAACAGAAATAGGGACAAACTGAAAAGATTAAGAGGTGAATTATATGTCTCAAGCAGTGGAAAAAATGTACCAGTTGTAGTTTCCCCCAATACTACTGAACTTGTACTTTTTTCAGACAACTGTGCTTCACAAAACAAAAATAAAATACTGGTACAATATCTTTTCAGTCTTACACATTCAAATAGATTTCAGATAATTACACATCATTTTCCTGAACGAGGGCACTCGTTTTTGCCCTGTGACAGGGACTTTGGCAATATTGAAAAGAAAAAAAGGCTTATAACTAGATTACATAGTCCTGAAGAATGGCATTCACTTGTCAGGAAATCATCTAAATTATTTACAGTTGTTCCTGTCACTCAAACCATGTTCAAAAACTACAGAGACCACTTCAAACCGTTTTTTAAAGTAAACATGAAAACAAGACACAATGAGCTTTTCAAAATTTCTCAGTATAAAGTATTCCAATACAGTTCCCAGCACAAATACATATTGAAAGTCAGCCAACATCAACAGACAACAGTTATTTCAGAGTTCTGTCCACTGAAGAAAACAACCAATGGAGACCTTGGTTTTCCAGAGATATTATTGTGCAATGGGCCATTGCCTATTAAAAAGGCTAAATATGAAGATGTGATGAAACTGGCAACGAAATACATTGCTTCAGCAGACATGGGGTTCTAAACTGTATCATTCTCAAGGTAGTGCCAATGAAGCTAGTGAACATAGCTCATATGATTCAGAATAAGAAGTCAGAGACTTGGACTGGATATTGTACTCCAATTAATTTTATTTCCTGTTTGCTCTATTTCATTGTCAAGTTAACCCACAATTTTTTCATTAACTTCTTACTAATATTGAATAACCTACTAAACACAATACTGGCGTTTTCTTCATATAATGCATCTTTCTTTCTACTAAATTCTCAAGCTACTATTTTCTTATATATTGTAATGTACTATATTTATTTATGTACAATATTACCAATTCTGTACGTCCTGGTATTCTGATAAATTTATGATTATTAGTATTATGGTACGTATTAAGTGCAGCATGAAACCATACATATAAATTAATCATCCAATTCAACAGAACTTATTGAGAATGTAAACACTGTAATTTAATAATAATTCGGATGGCGTTTGTACATTTAAGTATCTAAATATTGAACAGAAGTTATTGTAACTGTAAAAATTTGCACTTTGGTAATATAATATGATTCACATGTAAAAAATATTGTAAGATTATTGATAGGTACTAATAAAAATATGATTCAGTATTGTTTATATTTTGTGTTTCATGATATTTACTTACATAATAATGATCTTTCCCAAATCATATGTCAGATTTTAAATGTTTGGTGCAAAAACCAGGTAAGTCCAAATAAATATATAATTAATTTTAAAATGCACATATATAATTTTATAATTGATATTCATATGTAACACACATAACACATACAGAAATCGTCCAGTACAATTACAATTTCAAAATTCCTAAAAATACATGCCTTTAATGGATGTCAAACTTTGTTTTTGCATTTACTCTAAAAGTGTTTTTCTGGACTTATCAGGTTCTTGCACCAAACCCCTCAATTACTCTAATTATTAAGTAAACACTTCCAGTTTTTGAAGTTTCTTGTGACTGTTTTGGGAATAGTGCTATTAAAAATAAAATAAAAGTATTTCGAAATCTTTATTTTAACGAAATCATGTTCAAAAGCATAATTAGATCAAGTAATGTAAAATTAGTGTAATGAGTTTCAAAATAAATGCATCAAAATGGGATATCAAAATTTAAATTTTCTTACAAAACGAATATTTGAACATTATGATTTGAATAAACATGGTAGGCATGTTTACTACTGAAGTCTTCATCAATTAGAGCCATTCCCGCATTTGTATCTTTCTTGTATGAGATGTAGGACATTTTTGCGTTTTTCTTCAAATTTACTTTGGATGACATAGCCCATTTTGATCTCGGGCCCCTCACTTTGTTAGTGGAATTGGTAAAGATAGTCTGGAATGCAAGAAAGCAGGTGTGAATATCAAAGGCTAGGATGACGAGTGGGCGTGAATTCAATTGCCATTTAAATGTTACCGCAAGTAGTAAGCAACGTAACAGTTTGTGACCGTTCTCCAGTTACCAGAAATGTGAGCTGCAACAACTCGTAGCCTTGTTAGAATTTCTTATCTCATAGCCATACATAACTCCTTCAAGAATGTATAATCCAGTTATGGCTCTCATTGCCCTTTCTTTTCCTAAAAATATCTTCTGTATGTGACAACTGTTATTCCAGGTTATAAATAAATAAAAATAAATTTAGCCTAATAGATCCCGTAAGGGCAAGGGCCTCCTGATTGACAGGGCTTGGCTCAGTAGACTTCACTCGTTAGGTGAGCCGATCCTAAGTAGTGTTCCATGTACACGAACACTTGCACTTGTAAGATTCGCACCACACTACACACTGAGGACGGTGGCTTCTAGATTTCCCCACAGCTGTCCGTCTCTTGTACTGCTCGTCCAATGTGGTCCTGCCTTCTTCTTGAAGAAACCTGCCCATCTAGTTGTCTGGCGTCCCACTCTTCTTCTGCCGACCCTGGGATCCCACAATGTCAGTCTGTGCGTCCATCGTCTGTGGTCCATCCTTACCACATGCCCTCCCCATTTCCACTTCAAGCTTTCTGCGGTGATTAGGACGTCTTTTAAGCCGGTACGGTTGCGTAGCTCCTCGTTCCTGACTTTGTTCCTCAGAGAAAGTTGCAGGATTTTTCTTTCCATACTGCGTTGGCAGGTTTGAAGCATACGCCTCTGTTTTTATGTTCGGGACTAGGTTTGACATCCATACAGTAGGACAGGTAATACACATTTTTCCAGGGTCTCAACCTTTAAGCTTAGCTTCTGGAATTTGTCTGTAAGTATGAACTTTAGAGACCAGAACTTCTTCCATGCCATGCTGATTCGTCTCTTTATTTGTTTCTCTGAATTGCTGGAGAAGGATAGGTTCTGGCCCAGGTAGGTATAATCTTCCACATATTCTAGTGGCTGGCCATTTAAGTGGATCCGGTCTTCAGACGTGTTAGTCATTAGTTTCCTCTTTTCTGGGTTCATGGATAAGCCTGCCTCTTTGCTGATCCTGTCCAATTCTTCAAGCACCTGTTTTAGATCTGCTGCTGATTTCGCTACCAATATTATATCATCTGCGAACCGGAGGTGGTTCATTCTCAGTCCATCTATGGTGATCCCGTATTTACTTTCCCAATTCAGTTTCCTGAATTAGTTTTCAAGCAAGCATGTGAAGAGCTTCGGAGAGAGCGGGTCTCCCCTGTTTCACTCCTCTGCTAGTTCAAAGTTTTCTCCCTCTCTCTCCGTCATTATTCTTGCTTTACACCCTTCGTACAGCTTTGCTAGGAGCCTGATGTATATGCTTGGAATCCCCTGGTTTGCGAGAGTTTGCCAGATATATTTGTGTTTTACAGAATCAAAAGCCTTGCTGTAGTCTACAAACGCTATGAATACTTTAAGATTAAATTCCTGTACTTTTTCAAAGAGTTGGTTAGTTGTTTGGAGGTGGTCAATATTACTGAATCCCGATCTAAAACCTGCTTGTTCCATTGGCTGATTCTTTTCCAAGTTCTTTGTCATTCTTTTAGTTATGATCTTGGTGAACAGTTTGTACAGGTTTGGCAATAAGCTGATCGGCCTGTAGTTGGTGATATCATCTTTTCCTCCTTTCTTGTGAAGTAGGATTATCGTGCTCTGTTTCCAGTCATGGGATATTTCTACTGATTTTAGGATCTCATTAAAAAGGTTTGGTACTAGGTCATGGCCTCCCAGTTTGAGGTATTCGTTGAAGATGCCATCATCGCCTGCGCATTTCCCCGACTTTGTCTCCCTTATTGCTGTTTCCACCTCGGCGGGGATGATGGACATGGTGCTAGAAAACTCCTCATGGTTGCTCTCTGGAATCTTATATTCTTGAATGGGATCATCTTGTTCCAATCTGCTTGTGTAGCCTTGTTTATAAAGTTCCGTAGCGTCGCGCACAATTTCTTCTCTTGAACCCAGTCTTTTTTCTCTTTCGCCCTTGACTCCTAGAATCCAATTTCTCCCTGTTGACATCTCCTTTCTTATTTTCTTCACCGACTTCGAACTCTCCATCACTCTCCTGACCATGTTCGTGTTATGTTCCCTCAAGTATTTCCTGATCTCTCTTTTGACCTTCTTGTCTAGTTCTGCATATTATACTTTCTTCTGTTGGTTTGTGTTTGCTTCCAGATTAGTAAACCATAATTCATAATGCTCTGAAAATATGGAAAGTAAGCTATTCCAAGACATTAATGTGGCACATAACGTTTTAAATTTCTCAATAAACAAACCACCCTTGATAATTTGACAGCACTATAGGCCTGCTTAATATGTTCTTCCCACGTTAGTTCGGGTCAAGAACAATCCGCAACATGGATGGATGATGGGTGCGTGGGTGGGTGGGTGGGTGAGTGAGTGGATGAATGGATGGATGGACGGACGGATGTATAGATGGATGGGTGAATGAATGTATAATCAAATTAAAAGACCCATTTGTAAATCTGCAATTTTGAAAAACACTTTTAATTTTAATGTAATGAAAAGTATTTTCAAATTAAATGACGCAGTCAGCTATGAGGTCGTGAAAGAGGAATATGTTGCCGTATATAAAAATGTATTCCCTCCTTCCGTAATAGATCGACTATTGATAAGATTGTTTATATTCGACAGATATTGGAGAAAAAATGGGAGTATAAGGGTACAGTACATCAGTTATTCATAGATTTCAAAAAGGCGTATGACTCGCTTAAGAGAGAAGTTTTATATAATATTCTTATTGAATTTGGTATTCCCAAGAAACTAGTTCGATTAATTAAAATGTGTCTTAGTGAAACGTACAGCAGAGTCCGTATAGGCCAGTTTCCATCTGATGCTTTTCCAAGTCACTGCGGGCTAAAGCAGGGAGATGCACTATCACCTTTACTTTTTAACTTCGCTCTAGAATATGCTATTAGGAAAGTTCAGGATAACACAGAGGGTTTGGAAATGAACGGGTTACATCAGCTTCTTGTCTATGCGGATGACGTGAATATGTTAGGAGAAAATCCACAAACGATAAGGGAAAACGCGGAAATTCTACTTGAAGCAAGTAAAGAGATAGGGTCGGAAGTAAATCTCGAAAATGCAAAGTATATGATTATGTCGCGTGATCAGAATATTGCACGAAATGGAACTATAAAAGTTGGAGATTTATCCTTCGAAGAGGTGGAAAAATTAAAATATCTTGGAGCAACAGTAACAAATATAAATGACACTCGGGAGGAAATTAAACGCAGAATAAATATAGGAAATGCCTGTTATTATTCGGTTGAGAAGCTTATGTCATCTAGTCTGCTGTCAAAAAATCTGAAAGTTAGAATTTATAAAACAGTTATCTTACCGGTTGTTCTGTATGGCTGTAAAACTTGGACTCTTACTTTGAGAGAGGAACAGAGATTGAGGGTTCTTGAGAATAAGGTTCTTAGGAAAATATTTGGGGCTGAAGTTACAGGAGAATGGAGAAAGTTACACAACACAGAACTGCATGCATTGTATTCTTCACCTGACATAATTAGGAACATTAAATCCAGACGTTTGAGATGGGCAGGGCATGTAGCACATATGGGAGAATCCAGAAATGCGTATAGAGTATTACTTGGGAGGCCAAAGGGGAAAAGACCTTAGGGGAGACCGAGACGTAGATGGGAGTATAATATTAAAATGGATTTGAGGGAGGTGGGATGTGATAGTAGAGACTAGATAAATCTTGCTCAGGATAGGGATCAATGGCGGGCTTATGTGAGGGCGGCAATGAACCTCCGTGTTCCTTAAAAGCCAGTAAGTAAGTAAGTAAGTAAGTAAGTAAGTATTCCCTCCTTCAGCATGCCTGTGTCAAGTGTTACAAATCACTATTCATTTCTTTTAGGGAAATTGGCGTGAATTTGTGAAAGAAATTTATCAATTCATACATCGAAAGAGCATTCGGACATGAAAAGAAGTTATTAAATGTTTTTGATAGGGTTCTTAAATGAAAATCCCAGCTTCACTTCAGGACATACACATAATGGCACTCAGGAGAATCATTGACTAACCTTTTCTCTCTCTGTTGGCTCTTAAGATGATCTGTTCACACATCTTTCCCAGAAATTTATTCAATTCCTTCTGGGCGTAATATTGTGGGCACTCCTCTTTGTAGGGTTTCTCCTTCAGAAATCCCGCATTGTCACACTGAAAATAAATAGAGTAATATATTTTCAAAACGATATCTTTTCCTTTTTTTTATTTCTTCTATATAGATTAGAATGGCCATCTATTCGGCCTCAAGGCGATTACCTTTTATGTAACATATAATGGAGATTGTTCGTTCGGTGTGTAACAATGTAAGTGCAGGTAACTCAGGAGGGAAAGATCACTCGCTGCGGGGTGGTAATATGGACAGTTGTAAAGGTAAAACATTATAGAGGGACATCATTTTATTATTACTAACATTTTAAATATTAACCTGGCTATACCTTTGGATCAACGCCGTTTGCTACCCCCTTCCACGAGTGGAGTTCGATGATACTGGCCTAATGTACAAACAAATGACTTTACTAGGTATAGGAGGGAAGAAAAGTAGTTCATGCATTTACGTAAACTGGGAAATATTGCTATTTTGAGTTTGATAATTTTCATTAGGTATTTTGTTTAATCAAAATACAGTACAGTATTAACAGTGATTGTTTTTACTCACGAACTGAGCTGTCCATGTAGACGTATTCATTATGCAGTGTATATTATACTGTCTACAGCAAATTAGCGTACAATATAGAGAATGAAGTTAAATTGAAAAATAATCCTAATATGGATATTTAAACACATTTTTGAAAATGGTGGCCGTTCATTTCGATACAGGCTTCAGCTCTAATGTGTATATTATCGCACTATAGCTTATTGTACCTAATCCCAATTACCTGTTTCGTCCTTCGTACTAGTAATTCATGTTGAAATAATTCTGTACCTACTCTATAAAAGAGTACCTTACGTACTGTAAATTCAGTCTTCTCTTCTGCCCGAACCGAAAAGATAAAATTACTCAGACATACTATCTACTGTCCGTCCAAGTGGTTATGTCGTAGGGTCGTAGAAAGGGAGGAAATCACGTGATATTTAATTACTTAACGAGGCCCATTCATTTAAGTTATTTTAAAATAGTTGTATAATATTACGTAGACGTCCAATTCCTAACAGAAATTAATGTTCTCAGAAAAGAACTAAGACAGCCGAGCCACTAGCTGGAGAATAAAATCTGGTCGGGGAAACCGGGATACGACGTAGGCAAATGGACGACAGTACCTGTGCGAAAATAATTCAATATTGAAAGCTCTTTCGTCACTGGAAAACGCGAACATATTTTTGGAACGTACTGTTTACTATGACCGTAAGGCTACTATGACTCAGGGGCGTATTTTGCGGATTACCGGGGCTACCGGCGGTAGCCCAAGGAAATTACAAAAGAAAAAGTTTATAATATTACATAATGTAATAATTTTGTATTATTGGTTTTACCACAGTAATTAAAATTAAGGTAATCGTTAGATTTATATGCGCTCTCTGCTCTCGAAAAGAAACAAGTTGTCAAGGCGGCATCGCTGGAGAAACCGCTGCTACGAGGGGTAGCCTGTGACCGTCCGCTAACGCTGTTCTGTCGCACAACTGCCCGTCCCCCTCTCCCTTCTGTTTCCGTCGTGCAGTGTAGGCCGGGTGAGTTGCCGCTCTCGTGATCGGTTTCTTCGCAGGCGCGAAGCAACAATACGCTTAGTACGCTAGCTCATCAATGTGATTGCGTTCTTGAAGTGCAGTATTTTAAATTTGTGATTTGTTCGAGTGTCTAAGAGTTATATTAATTGTTAATTATTAAGTTTTTAATTTCCCAATTAAGTGATGTTGTGAAAAATATGGTAGAACAAGTTTCTGGAGAGGTTTGTGTTGAAAATGACTGTGTAATAGGAGGTTTGTGTAAGTGCCTTTTAACCGTCGTACATACAACGAGAAAGTTGAAATTGTGAAAATGGAAAGATCAACTACTGAGTTAAATTTGTCCATGGACGTAAAAGAAAAACAGCGTGAGTACACACGCCATTTCACTTCAACATCATATGGTAAGTTGAATTGGTTGTGTGGTAGTTCTAAACTGTCTAAACTATTTTGCTGGACATGTTTGTTATTTAGCCCGCGTAACTAATGTGTGGTCAAAAGAGGGGTTTTCTAATATGAACTCCCTTCAAACGGCAGTCCTAAAACACGACAAATCAAAAGCTCATATTTGTAGTAGCATGAACTTTGCAAACTTTGGGAAGAAAACAATTGATTTACAGCTAGATAAGCAAAGAGCTCTACACATCAATCAACACAATGATCTTGTGAAAAAAAAAATCGGGAGGTATTACTGCGTCTTATTAACGCAGTCTGCTTTCTAGGAAAACAAGAATTGGCTTTTCGGGGTCATAATGAGAGTGTGGAATCAGACAATAGAGGAAATTATATTGAATATTTAAGTTCCTTAAGTGAATTTGACCATTTACTGGCCAATCATCTTGAGAGTTCAACAGTATTTCGTGGTACTTCTCCTGCAATTCAGAATGACTTAATATTTGCTATAAGTGGGATTATGATAAAGAACATAAAATCTTAAATTGAAGAAACACATTTTGTGGCCATTGTTGTTGATGAAACAAGTGACTGCTCTAATCAGAGTCAATTGTCCACTGTTTTAAGATACGTCGATAGTACTGCCAATGTTCAAGAACGGTTTGTAGGATTCACAAATGTCAGTTTGGACAAAATTGCTGCTGCTTTGTTTCAGAATGTGGAAGGTGTTATAGCAGAATACAATGTCGGCAATAAGTTAATTGCACAGACATATGATGGTGCTTCAGTTATGGCGGGAAATATTAATGGCTTAAAAACAAAAGTTCAAGAAAAGTATCCTCAAGCACTATTTGTCCATTGTTACAGCCATGTTCTCAATTTAGTTTTGCAACAAACTACTTCATCCATTCCAGAATGCTGCATTTTTTTCAAAACATTGTCGGGTTTAGCTGCATTTTTCTCATCATCTCCTAAAAGATCAGAAAAACTCAAGATATTTATGAAACAGAAACTCCCAAAAGTAGCACCAACTAGATGGGATTTTACATCTCGGCTTGTAAATACAGTGAAGGAATACAGAGAACAACTGACTGCTTTTTTGAAAATATCATTTCTAATGACTCTGAAGAAAACTGGGATGATGGTGTAATTGTGCAGGCTCAAGGATATTTGTATTTTTTCACACAGTTTCAGAATATATTTCTTCTTGAAGTCTATGCTAGAGTGTTCGCACATACAGATGTGCTCTACAATATTCTTCAGACAAAAAGTCTAGACATAGCATACTGGTTGCAAGAGGTATCGAAGTTAAAAAATACTATATTCGAGTTCAGACGTAGTGGGTTTCCGTCCATATGGAGTAATATGGAAAATGAAAATTCTTCGGCCAATACAATGGAATCACCATTAAAGCGAAGAAAAGGAGATGATGAATTGAAATACAGGCAGCTGTACTACAGCATACTAGATCGTATGCACATGGAAATTACTGACAGATTTTCTGATTATGGAAAGCTTCAGTTCACACATCTTCTAAATTCTCAAAAATTTTCTGCTTATAGAGAAAACTTCCCGAATGAGGCACTAAACAAATTATTTCAGTCCTATAACAGTCACTTTGATCAAGTGCGTGTGAAAAATGAATTAATTGTAATATATTCAGCAGAAATCTTTGATTTTTCGAACAAACCTATCCATGAAATATTATCTGCCATATATGAAAACCAGCTGAACCAAGTTATTCCTGAAGTCCTTAAATTGGCAACATTAATTGTGACAGTACCAGCTACGTCAGCAACGGTAGAAAGAACATTTTCTGCGTTGAAGAGAACAAAACCCTACTGTAGATCAACTCATACACAAGAACGTTTATCCGGCTTGGCACTGATGTCCATTGAAAAATAATTTCTACAGAAACTTCGCAAGCGGCCCAACTGTAATTTCAATGACGAAATCATCAAAGTATTTTCGTCCCAATCAAGACGTCTGGAATTCACATATAAATAGGTAAGGAATTTTATTATAGGGATTTTTAAATATATTTTGCGTAATAATAGGGTCAGTGGTAGCCCAGACCCTTAAACCAGAATACGCCACTGCTATGACTATATATGCGGTCTTGGATCTGTGTGGAGGACGGTTGAACTTCATTAGTAGAAGGGGTGGGAGTGAAGTACATTCAAAAACTCAGGTACAATAAAAATTGAAGTAAAAATAAAATGATGTCCCTGTACAAAGTGTCATAATTCGTTAGAATGCAGAGAAGTTATTAATTTTGTCCGTTAGATTTGTCCAGTTTTTGCACACTGTGTATTAGTCTTCTATTTGAAAATACTCAGTTTACATTCCTCTGTTATTATTAAATTATTTTGAACATAGAGGTTTCTGACGTCCGGTAGATATTACGGATCATTATAAGATATATATATATATATATATATATATATATATAGATCATAAGATATATTATATTTTATGTTACAATTATTAGCAAAATAATAAATATTTAAATAAATAAATAAATAAATAAATATGAAGAGTCCACTGCAAGAATGATGGATGTCACTTTCTTGTCGAAAATGAACCAAGACTGTCAATGCATAGCTTAAGACATATAGAATGTACATAGAGAGTTATATGGCATTAACACTGATAGTCATTGTCCAGTAATGATCGGAAAATCACAGTTAAACTTTGAGCGCTAAGCATTTCAAACTTTCAATTGCTTCTCCTGCAAAATGTATTCGAAATGACATCCATCACTCTTGCAGTGGACTCTTCATATCATAGTGCACGTTGAAGGATTTAATAGTGATACATTCTCAAAAAGTACAAAACGAAATAATGAGTCGCATATTAAAGCCAGAATTTAAAAGAAGTAGCAGAAGGTTATGTACTGATTCATATAAATCAAACTTACCAAGCCTCTATGCTTGCATAGGCATTCCATGAAACACTGAAACATGAGTTTTCATATATTAATACTTCGTCATTTCAGTATGATTAGCCCCTATTTAAGTCTACTATGTTCAGTGCTCTTCCAGGATTATGTTTTCCGCTCGTTTATATCAGCATACAGGTTTTAATTTTATTGTCCAAGAATAAGGGAGAAGAATGGATTTTTTCAAACATTCACTGAAAGTTATAAATTAAAAGACTGAAGGTCTGGTACTATTCGTATCACTTCCTGCTCTCCCCTGCTGCAATAATCGACGTCTTATGAAAATGTTTCTTTATTTCTGCGCAATTCACTTTAGTTGTTTATTCAACTGTCCTCATAAGTGACACCAATAATGATGCGATTAATCCAGGAGATAATGGGGTAAAGTGGCCACATCCTTCTCCCCTCCATTGCATACACCGCTGACTAGTAACATATTACACTAATCAGACTTCAGATGTATACAAATAATTTGTTCTTCCACTGACACATCGTCAAGTGAGATGTACTGCCTGACAGCAGATGTATATGTCAGCCATTAACTTAATCAAATGTTTTAATATTACTACACTACATAATTACAACGAATAAGAGAATATAATAAAAACAAAAGCATAATACAATAAAAAACACGTAATAGTAACCTATATTACAATGCAAGGTTGGAAAGTGCTTTTTACAAAATCGAGGGAAAGATTTTGTAATGCACTTCACAAACGTATATTGTACAGTATTTTCGCACGATAATATATTTTGAAAATAGTATTTTAAAAAAATGTTAATACGTACGTTAGACCACGAAGAACTGATTTTCAGCAAGAAGTTTGTTATAGGTGTCGGTACATGGTAGGAGAAGTTTTAATTACAACCCTAGAGCAATTATTTGTAATATTTCAAAATACTTATCCAGGTTGGCAACTCTCTTAATCCGTCATTATTTTAAGTAATTATGAATATGTGTGGCAATTTGGATTGTTTAATCCGAAATTATTTCAAGTAATTATGAATATGTGTGGCAATTTGGATTGTTTTAATCCGACATTATTTCAAGTAATTATGAATATGTGTGGCAATTTGGATTGTTTTAATCCGACATTATTTGAAGTAATTATGAATATGTGTGCCAATTTGGATTGTTTTAATCCGACATTATTTCAAGTAATTATGAATATGTGTGGCAATTTGGATTGTTTTAATCCAACATTATTTCAAGTAATTATGAATATATGTGGGAATTCGGACTGTTTAATCCGACATTATTTCAAGTAGTAATAATTATGAATATGTGTGGCAATTAGGATATTTTTAATCCGACATTATTTCAAGTAGTAATAATTATGAATATGTGTGGCAATTTCGATTGTCTTAATCCGACATTATTTCAAGTAATTATGAATATATGTGGCAATTTGGATTGTTTTAATCCAACATTATTTCAAGTAATTATGAATATATGTGGGAATTCGGACTGTTTAATCCAACATTATTTCAAGTAGTAATAATTATGAATATGTGTGGCAATTTGGATTGTTTTAATCCGACATTATTTCAAGTAATTATGAATATATGTGGGAATTCGGACTGTTTAATCCGACATTATTTCAAGTAGTAATAATTATGAATATGTGTGGCAATTTGGATTTTTTTAATCCGACATTATTTCAAGTAGTAATAATTATGAATATGTGTGGCAATTTGGATTGTTTTAATCCGACATTATTTCAAGTAATTATGAATATATGTGGGAATTCGGACTGTTTAATCCGACATTATTTCAAGTAGTAATAATTATGAATATGTGTGGCAATTTGGATTGTTTTAATCCGACATTATTTCAAGTAATTATGAATATATGTGGGAATTCGGACTGTTTAATCCGACAGTATTTCAAGTAGTAATAATTATGAATATGTGTGGCAATTTGGATTGTTTTAATCCGACATTGTTTCAAGTAATTATGAATATATGTGGGAATTCGGACTCTTTAATCCGACATTATTTCAAGTGGTAATAATTATGAATATGTGTGGCAATTTGGATTTTTTTAATCCGACATTATTTCAAGTAGTAATAATTATGAATATGTGTGGCAATTTGGATTGTTTTAATCCGACATCATTTCAAGTAATTATGAATATATGTGGGAATTCGGACTGTTTAATCCGACATTATTTCAAGTAGTAATAATTATGAATATGTGTGGCAATTTGGATTTTTTTAATCCGACATTATTTCAAGTAGTAATAATTATGAATATGTGTGGCAATTTGGATTGTTTTAATCCTACATTATTTCAAGTAATTATGAATATCTGTGGGAATTCGGACTGTTTAATCCGACATTATTTCAAGCAGTAATAATTATGAATATATGTGGCAATTTGGATTGTTTTAATCCGACATTATTTCAAGTAATTATGAATATATGTGGGAATTTGGATTGTTTAACCCAAAATAAATATGGGAAATTCGTATTTGGCTGACAAACGTTTGTCATCAAGTCTACTCTCAAAAAGCTGAAAGTTAGAATTTGTGAAACAGTTATAGGCCTATTACCGGTTGCTCTGTATGGTTGTGAAACTTTGGTTCTCATTTAGAGAGGAACAAAGTTTGAGGGTGTTCGATAATAAGATGCTTAGAAAAATATTTGGAGCTAAGAGGGATTAAGTTACAGAAGATTGGAGGTAGAAGTTCACGCATTGTATTCTTCACCTACCATAATACAATTATGAACATTACATCCAGACGTTTCAAATGGACAGGGCATATAGCACGTATGGATGTATCCAGAAATACATGTGGAGTGTTAGTTGGGAGACCTAAGGGGACAAGACCTTTGGGAAGACCGAGACGTAGAAGGGAGGATAATGTTGAAATGGATTTGAGGGAGGTGGGATATGATGATAGGGACTGGAATAATCTAGCTCAGAATAGGACCGATGGCGTTCTTATCTGAGGGCGACAATGAACTTCCATGTCACCTAAACGTAATTTGAAAGTAAGTAAGTAAGTAAGCAAGCATATAATAATGTAAGTTCTGACAAAAAAGAATACTTACGTAATACATTTGATTTGTTACCTCCTCTTTAGCACAACTGTATTTTTCTGAAATATGGAAGAAGTTATATTATTTATATGTTTAGTGTTCATTCATAAAATGATTTTTAACGGGGTCGATTATGAAGTACTTACTGTTTGTCACGTAACCCATACATTCGTTTACATATTTCTTTTCCTCCTTCACCATAGCCGGGTTGTAGTTCCCGCAGCATGACTAGAAAACATAAATACAAAATAAACTGTTAACAACTGCGAATTGATTTCAACCAGATTCGAAGTTAATCGGTTCAGATTTGACCAAGGAATTTGGAACAGAATGTTCGATGCAGTATGCTGCGAACCTTACTGAAAACACATTTCGCTATGATAGCACTATCAGACCGAAGAAGGAACTCAGTGTGGAATCATGGAGAGAATGGATGACTTACCCCAAACCATGCCTCGTAATCAATGTAACGCCGTGATCGTGACAAATGAACAGCGGTGAAGGGTTCGAGTCCGACAGGAGAAGCGTCTATCAGTTCGGCCAGATCCACATCAGGGGACGAGGAATTGCCTGCAATGCAGAAATATCTTTCATTCACTTAGAATTGCCATTTGATAAATTTCTTATAAACATACAGCTCGTTTTTCTATTATTGTCACAGACTTTCGCACTTACTCTTTTAGCCGCTTTCTATTAGTAGAGTTCCTGTGGCGATACATTAATATTCATTCCATTATCCCAGTAGCTAACTAAGAGCCACAAGATTGTGACGTAACTGAAACGAAACCCGCATATCACTATCGCAGAGGTAGGGGTGAGTGAGTGTCTCCTCTGGTAATGAAGTGAACGAAACAGAGAGCGACCGGAAAACAAGAACGATGTAATGTTAAACATCACCTCTGCTCATTTTTTCGTCTCCTATTAATTATGATTGTATAATAATAATTATTATGAGCAGACTTTCAAAATTTGGAAAATGTAAAGTACACTACTTACGTCCAAAATGTGCCGAAGTATTCTGCTCTAAGTACTGGAAGTCGATAGTTTTTATATATGTACATCTTGATTACACAACTTTTAACACAGTATCACTTCGGAATATGTATGGTAAGACTTTCCTGTGTTAAATTTCAACATACCTCGTTTACATATTTCGACCTATTTATGGGTCATCTTCAGAACTGGTCGTTGTTGGTCTTGGCGCCACTTCTTCTGTTTCCTGTGAGGGTGTGTTCCTGTGGTAAAGTGTAGAGTCAAAGAGTGTATGTGTTTTGAAGTTGAGTTGTGCGTTGAGAATTTCGTTGGTGTGTTTTCGTGTGTCTGTATATTTCATATTGTTCTAGTGTGTTGAGTTTCTGGCTTTTTGGTTGGATGTGTCGTATTTCCATGTCTGTGTTGATGTCTCTGTGGGTGTGGTTAGCATTTGTGATGTGTTCTGCATATGTGGAGGTGTTTTGTAATTTTGTTATGGCTGTGATGTGTTCTTTGTAACGTGTTTGAAACGATCTGCCTATCTGTCCTATGTAGAAGTTGTTGTAGATGTTACATTTGAGTTTGTATACTCCTATGTGGTTGTATTTGTTTGTTTTTGTTGTTTGTGTGTTGAGATGTTTTTGTAGAGTGTTGTTTGTTCTATATGCGATGTTGTAATTTAATTTCTTGAATGAGGTTGCAATTTTGTGTGTGTTTTTGTTTTCGTGTGTTAGTATGATGTATTTTTTTGTGTTTTTGTGTTTGTGTTGTATTCTCATGTTTTTTTTTTTGATTATGTTTTGTCTTACGTATTATGTTGTCTATTATGTTGGGGTTGTATCCGTTTTCTTGTGCTATGTATTTGATTGTGTTTAGCTCTTCGTTGTAATCTTGTTGGTTCATTGGTATGTTGAGTAGTCTGTGTACCAGTGTTCGGAATGAAGCTTGTTTGTGTTGTGTGGGGTGGTTGGATGTGTTCTGTATGTGTGTTGTTGTTGTTGTTGCCGGTTTTCTGTATACCTTGAATGTGTGTTTGTTGTCTACTTTTGTTATTGTGATGTTTAGATAGTTTTTATTCTTTGTTTATTAATGAAATATCGAACTTACAGTTAAGGTCGTGGTAATCTTTAGGTCTATGAAAAGAAGAATAAAGACATCGTATATTCTTCTTTTATACTCCATTTAACATTTTACGACAAATTAAACACCTCATATTTTCGCCATCAGCACGAAATAAAAACTATTCCTCCCACGCTTCTTGAAAAATGAAATAGCAAAACACAGCACAAAATAATCTTCCTTTCCCAGTGTAATGGCTTACGTACTGTTCGTACATTGATGTTTCAGCCAGTGAAACGTATCGGCACATGACATAAGCGCTGTTGCAATGCTTGACTTGAAGGGGCTAGTTGGAATTCCTCGCTTTCGGTTTGAAACCAACAAGCGAACTTTCTCATGGGGGCACAAAATTATTATTTTTTTCGTCCACCACCTTAATATTGTCAAAAGAAGTGCTTATATAAATTTTGGCCACTCGATCCCAATTACGAGGGCCGTCCAGGAGATAAGTTTCCTGGGGCCGTTTACAGAAAGAAAACACAATTTCAAGGAAATATTTATACGAATAGTTACAGCAATTGTTCAGTTATTTTTCAACATATTCCCCACCAGAATTGAGACACTCGTCATATCATGGGATCAACTTTTGTACCCCTGTGTCGTAGAAGTCTACCATCTGGGATCGCCGTCTACATCTCTGTTCATCCCACGATATGACATGCCTCAATTCCGGTCGGGAATCTCTTGAAAAAATAGCTCACCAATTAGCCTACTGTATCTGTTCCAATGAAACTTTTCATGAAATTGTGTTTTCTTTTTGTAAACAGCCAAAGGAAAACTTAGGGGAGAGTCGGGTAGTATCGGACATCGGGTAATATCGGACAGTGCGTTTCTTTCATCTACCACCATATGGTAGTACCTGAATGACATGGTTACGTTTCTCTATGCGACATCACAGAAACGTAACCACGTCAATCAGGTACTATCATCGTGTGGTAGATGAAAGAAACTCACTGTCCTATATTACCCGATGTCCGATACTACCCGACTCTCCCCTACTTTCTGGCGGCATTCGTAATTGCTCTCGAGTGGCACTTGTTTTGACATTATTAGAAAAAAAAATTAACTTTTTTACCTGCCACCATGAGAATGTTTGCTTCTAAGTTTTTTTTTTTTCTCTTGGAGTTAAAGTGTAACCAATTTGTTAGAATGTGACGTTCTGAGGATATCTGTGTCTCGAAATATTTATAGTGATGATGAAAATGAATGTTGTGCGTCACCAATTGGACGCAGTAAACTCATACATGTAGTCAGCTAAAATCATTCAAAATTTATATAAATATCTTAAGGAGGGAGCTGGCGAATTTTATGACTCACTTGCAAATCCCATAGCTACGAAAGGAGTATCGCGCTCAACGTCATAAGAAATAGCTGCGCTAGCTGCGGTAAAATGATCCACGCAAGATACAGTAAGTGTGTCCGAAACAGGAAAACAGACTTTTGCGTTTTCTGTCTAAATCTAATACGAAGAACACTGTTTGTACTTTATGCAAATCCAACAGCCCCAAATTTAGAATAACAATAGAGCTCTCTACAGCGAAACAATGGGTAATAAACAAGAGTCCCCATACCACAGAACCATCGCTCACCATATCTACCCACGCTTCAGTTTGTTTTATTTCAATATCTCTTTTGGTTCTCTTACACTATGAGTTTCCAGTCTCTTCTAATTTCATGACACACACTGAGTGAATTTGAATACAGTTATATTATTTATTAATTTATAAATTTATTTATTTATATATATATTTAACCTGGTAGAGATAAGGCCATCAGGGGATTACAATTACAATATTAAGAATAGAATTACAATTATAATTACAATTAATATTAAATTTACAAATACAATAAAAATCAAAGTACTAAAAGATTAATAAAAGCTAGACAGTTTATTGTAAAAGTGAAGAAGAGAGAAGCATTTCTTTTTATTGATTAAGTATAAATTAAACCTACTCTACGCAGTAAGAAAATGCTTAATAAGTTTGCTTTTGAACGCTACTAAATTCCGACAGTCTCTGATGTCACTGGTTAGGGTATTCCACAAGCGCGAGAGCGAGATTGTGTATGATGATGAATACGATGATGTCTTATGTGTTGGTATGGCTAGTATGCTGCTATTTTGCGTGCGTGTGAAGAGATTATGATATGATGACAGGTAACTGAAACGGAAGGCAAGGTAGGTAGGTGTAGAGGTGTGAAGGACTTGGAAAAGGAGAACAAGGGAATGAAAATTTCTACGTTCGTTAAGCCGTAGCCAGTTTAGAGTTTGGAAGGATGGGGTAATGTGGTCAGCTCGACGGACATCGCAGACGAAGCGAACACAAGAATTATGAACACGTTGTAATCTTTGCGACTGGTTGACATTGAGGTCGGTCAGTAGAGAATCACAATAATCGAAGTGGGGCATTACTAGTGTTTCCACTAGTATTTTCTTGAGTGCTAGCGGAAGGAATTTTCGAATGCTGTTTAAGGAATGAAGTATGGAAAGCACTTTTTTGGTAATATGGGTTACTTGGTAATTCCAGTTTAAATGCGTATCAAAGTAAACTCCAAGGTGTTTAACACAGGAAGCAAAAGGGATTATTGTGTCGTTTAACTTGACTGGAAGAGCAGGAGTAATGTTTCATAATAGACGTTGATGTCCCACTAGGATTGCTTGTGATTTTCTTGCATTAGAGTCAAACCAAACTTTCTGGCACATGCAGATATAGATTCAAGGTCCTCGTTAAGATTTTGTATTGCGTCATTGAGTGAGTCAGGGGTTGTCTGGATATAGATTTGTAAATCGTCTGCGTAAAGGTGATGGTTACAGTGCTGTAGAGTCGAGAGGATGTCATTTAGGTAAATAGTGAATAGTAGTTTAGGCCTTTATATAAAAAATCTACATCAGAAACACTTCGCACATTGATAACAGTACTAATGACATTCCCTCACCTGTGAACCCGAGAACTCCTAGGCATGTGGCAGCGACCACAAGAAGGGCCCTCATCGTGAATGCTGAGCAGGACTAGACTGGGCAGCTTTTATACGAGTGAGGCTTACAATTTATCTTGGTTTTATTGTGTGTAAATATGTATATTGCGCAAAACTTAATTTCCAGATTTGCTGTCTAAATTGAATTTAATGTAATGTAAATGTACTCAGTCTGTTGACACATTAATCTGTTCCACCTTACGAACAGCGTTATTGTGGAAGCGTATTACGTAACTGGGCAAAAAATACAGCTTTGTAGTAATGTCAAATGAGTTCAGTAAGTACAATATTGTACCCTAATATAAGTTTGATACAATTCAAACACGAGTAAGAAATTAATGTGACTGAAATTGGGATTTTTTTTTTACCCAGGAAATATAAGAAACGACATTATTACATATTATTGATGTACTAATTATAATAGAAAACTCAGCATAACGTGTAACGGGTATACTTCGGATTTTGAAATTCTAAAATCTTACTTTAGGTACCTAAAATAGGCTTTATATCATACCAGCACAAACAGCGCTCAACGAGCGCGCGCGCTCCTTCGGAGCGGGAGAGCCGTGTTTACCGCTCGCCGAAACGGAGAGGAAGATACGTCAGAATGACATAGACTTGCTGTAGGTAGAGGAGGGGGAAACGACCACTCAGTTATCTAGTGGAGTGCAGTGTGTAGGCCTATTCTCAGTAACTGCTTCACGTTGCTTACCTACTGCTACAGTACAGTATGGAGGAATCTAAAAGACGGAACATAACATTTAACGGTTTATAGCTCGAACTTATTGATCTTTAATGTGACCTAAGGGCTAAAGATCGTTTGAATAATAGTATTAGCCTGGTTGAGTTTTACAAGACTAAACATTAGCGGTAATATCCACGACTACACAGGCTGGCTGTGAAAATGATTGCTATGTTTGGCTCAACATTTATATTTGTGAGCAACTGTTTTCTATAATCAACTTTAATAAAGGCAGACATCGAACATCTGTAACTGATGTTTCATTACGATCAGTAGGCTACTGTTCCTTTCAGCTGCCAACAGCATAAAACCTCGTTTTGGTGTACTGATAAATAAAAACATAACAAAATGATATTGTACATTTAAGTAGCTATATAATTTCTATTATTCCTGTAAAATAAATATTTCTTTATTAATTAATAATAGTCCAAGATAGTTTTGCAAACACTGAACGGGAATTCATTTCATAAACACTCGTAATAGTATACTTTCTTTTGTGTATATTTTGTACGAGATCACCCCTTCTTCCAGTCCACCCTTATACAGAGCGCAGCTAATATCTGCATATCTGCTCATGAGCTGTGAGCCGGCTCGGAGAGCGCAAACCTTGTGCACGCCTGTTCTACACTATAAAGTGACATCTCTATTAGTTGACTTAGGCCCAATTGTATAAAACTCCCTGAGTAAAGATCAAATTTGATCGAAGATCGAAAAGTGAACCGAGTTCAGACAGTTCTTCTATTGTATAAAACTTTACTGCGATCAAATTATCTTGGTTCAAATGCAATCTAAGTTCACGTGAAAAGGATTTGGCAACATCGCATAAACAGGTGAAATACGTGATGCGCGGACCATGTTACACAGGTTTGCTCAGTGTTGCCAATCTAGCGACTTTAACTCTTTTTCAACAACAATTTCTTTTAAATTTTATATTGCTTAAATAGGGATTTAGTGACCTTTTCAGCACCCCATAGTGACAAAATTTATTCTTTCTTTGTTGATAATGAGAAATCTAGCGACTTTACAAGTACTTTTGGCGACTTTCCGTATTACACTCTGTTGGAGACACTGTTTTTTTTTTTTGTACAATGTAAATAATGGCGGACAATAAGAAGATGGTTGACTGTTCTCCAAGTTGTTATTATGTTATGGTGTTTGATACTGCTAAACATAATAAAGCTTTATAAAACGACAATTTTCGTTTAGTAATACAGTTAATTGAACATTTATGAATGTACCTATCATATCCATTAATAATTAATGGTTGTTATAAACATAATATGAGGCATGTTCTTAAAGTAAGTTCCATTTTCAATTATAGCCGTCACATCGCTGCAATCGTTATTTTGCGCATGCGTGTTTTCTTCTTCAGTCCTCAGACAAGCTGTGCATGCAGTTTCAGAGCTTCAGTCCGTGTGTGTGGTTAGTTGTGATCAGTTGAAATGTTTAAAGAGATCGAGCACCCCGCCGACTGTGAGATGCGCTCTGTTATCCGTTTTTTTGAATGCGAGAAACATCAAACCAGCTGACATTCATCGTCAATTTTGTGAGGTGTATGGTGATGATGCCATTAGTGATGGAATGGTCAGGAGATGGATTAGAAAGTTCAACGAGGGCCACATCTCTGTGCATGATGAGCAGCGTACCGGCCGGCCATCTTTGATCAATGACGATTTGGTGCGTGCTGTCGATGAAAAAATTCATGAGGACAGGAGGTTCACAATTTCTTCGCTTTCCTTGAATTTTCCAAAATGATGCGGAGTGGTTCGCAGGCGGGTGAATTCTACAATGAGGGGATAGAAAGACGTGTGCCACGACTCGATAAATGCCTCAATAATGGTGGAGATCATGGTGAGAAGTAATTGAAGTGTGGGGAATACAATGCTACAAAAATGGTTTGTAAATATTTTCCCGTTTACTGTCTACACCCTTTTGGAACTTACTTTAAGAACAAGCCTCGTATAATTATAGGTTATGTTATTTGATACTTCTGAACACGATAGTCTTATAAAATATAAGAATGTTTGTGATTTAAGGCAAGAAATTGAAATAAATATATATATGAATGTACCTAACATATCTATTAATATTAATAATAATGAATATTTTATTTGCACAATCTGTCACTCGTATATTTCAAACAGAAAATAAATAATTGAACTTGGATCATGTAACTTAATCGGAGAAATTTCTTCAGTCAAAGTTGACTTTGGTTTGAGACAAATTAATCTCAGATTAGACTTTACACAACACAAAATTCCAAGTTCAGCTGAAACAAGGATCAATTTAACCTCTGATCTAAGATTAAATGGTTTATACAATCGGGCCTTATAGTAGAAGTTTCTAAGGTCGTTTAATTTCTTAAAACACTGTCAGGTGAATTTGACTTCCTATACCGAGTGTGAAAAAAGCCATATTACACATCAAAATATCTCCATCAGAACCGTTTGTTTACAACGATAGAACTGTATCCGCTCACATTGCACAACGATCACAGAGCTGATGACGTTCCCTTCACATTTGGTACTCACCTGAGAACCCGAGCACTGCGAGGGACACAAGAAGGGCCTTCATCGTGATGCTCAGTAGGGCCCCACGAGCCACATATATAGGGTACGACTTGCAAAATATCTTCGTTATATCAATTGTGTGTAATACTTATGTTGGGAGATAATTTATTTCTAATTTGCTGTTTAATTTGAATTTAATGTAATGTAAATGTATTCAATTTATTGACACATTACTCCGTCCCGCCTCCCGAACACCGTCAATGTTGAGGCATGTTACATAACTACCTGAGTAAAAATCACAAATATGCACTAATTTAAAATATTTGATGAATTGATTCGAAATTATTAGCTAATACATGTCGGATATAATTCAAACGTGAGTAAGAAATTAATGTGACTGGAATTTGGATTTTCTTTTACCCCAGATATACAAGAAACGACATTCTAGCCTGTAGAGAACGAAAATTGATGTAGTGATTCAAGAGTGCAATCCCAAAACTCACTCAGTCCATTTGGCAATTTTAATTATTTATGCTCGACGAAGCCGAAATGTAGTAATTATACACCTGGTAGCAATCCTTTAATGCATGTCATTAAAGTACACCTATTCATTAAAGTTCAGGTTTTCGATTATTCTCGGATATGCAATCGAAAGACAACGAGGGAAACGTCACGGAGGCTGGAAATCCAATACTGTCGCGGAAGGTTATGTTCTGCTACTATAATAATTAGCGTTAATTGTAAATAATATTCAAATAAATTCAATTTGTCATCTCGTTTTTCAATTCTAAGTCAATTTCCAGGTTGTATCAAAATTAATTCATGTTATTCTCTAAATTATAACAAGGTCAATGACATTATTGTTCCTTGGAAAAAATCAATACTTTCGCGTCTGCGCACATCTTACAATTTACGAGCTTGCACAAGATCACTTCTGCTTCGTATGAAACTTGCCTATAATGGTAATTAAGACGCTCGTATGAAAATTATGAAACTCGCTTGCGCTCCTTTCATAAAAAACATACTCGCGTCTTAATTACTATCATTATAGGCTCGTTGCATAATGTACTATTATAATACAGTTTTACATGATTATGTTTGAGAACTCTAGCATTACATTTTAAGCTTGTTTTCTTAAAACAACGCCAATCCTTTTCTAAAAGTTTGTGTTATTGTGCATGTCACTTGAAAACTCTCTTGTCCGTAGACCGATGGATAAAAATCAGTTCAGTCCTTTCATAAAACTGGACTCAACGTGTTTTGGGATTATGCTCTTCAAATTATAATATACAACTTAACATTAAATATTTAATAATATAACGCGAAAAGCTAATACTTTACCTCGAAATGTAAACAATACAAAGATTTATTTTCAGTCAATGACTTTATTTTCTACTAGCCGTACCCGTGCGCTCCGCTGCACCCGTTAGAAATAAATATAAAGTAAATACATAATTAAAATAGGACGTTTGATCCAGGGAACATTGCTGTTTTATAGAAGGAAAAATCGTTTAATATGTTACTTAATTAAAATTGCATCCAAATAATTAAAATGCCATCATTTTGGTCCAGAGACACTCATTTCGTGCAATGACAATTCCTTTAACCTGTTTCTTAATTTTTATCACATGCAACCATAGTTTAATGAACATTGACATCATTTAGATATAATGTGTATATTTTATTTTACTTTTTATAGGTTTCCATTGAATTATGATGATAACTTAATTTTAACCCTTGTTTTCTACGTATTCAGTAAATGGCGCTTGGCCCAATATGATTGTGAACCCTTGAAATAACTTAAATTATATTATATAATATTACATATTATATTATATTATATTATATTATATCAGAGGTTACTGTAATAACATTATAGCATTATGTCCATCTGGAGAAACTACACTTGCCAATGGTGAGATAATAATTAATTATACAAATCGGTTAATTTAGCTTCCGATATTACTTCATACAAACACAGAAATATTCTCTGTAGGCTATCTTTCATAGCTCTCGATTGTTGCTGTTCAAGGCCCCTTTTAGACGAAGTCATTTGTTTCTTAATTCATTACACGGCCTTAGATGGCAGTTATTTTAATTTTAAAACTCATTTATCTCATTAAATATCAGTCCTACCAAAATTTTTCAATTCACTGCGAATCGGGAGACCGTATACTCAGCGAGAAACTGATGCTGCCGTCGCCGAGTCATTGCTTCGGTCGTCAATCTACTGTAGGCCTGGTCACTGATAAAGATCCAGTGTCTCTTCGTCGTAAATAGACAAATCTTCAAATGGGAAAGCTTGTGATTCCGGGAGGAAAAATTGAGGACAACAGCAGGTGTGTTTTTATTTAGGATATCTTTCGATAAATTTAATTCTGATCCGCTAAATTTCTATTATAGATAGACACTAACCTCCCGCTGAATCCCGACAAGTAACCAAATACTTCGTTATCAGGAATCCTCAAAATAGCAGCATTAATCAATTACAGAGGGAAAGCTTCAGTTACTTACAAGAGTTTGATATGAAATACAGAAATGTCCACCATTAGTTTGGGGCTTCCAGAAACAAGACGAATCACGAGATAGGCCTATATATGATCCGTTCAGAGCAGAAGTGGTGTAAGTCAAAAATGGGTAATGAGGGTTAAAGTAAACATTCTGTAAAATACAGCGCAAAGTAGCAATTAATATTCAATTCATTTAAACTATTAGTAGTTAGTGGATAGCACGACTGCTACTGTGCTCTGTATTTTATAGAATCTTTACTTCAAACCTCATTACTCAATTTTGACTTGCACCACTATTGCTCTGAACGGCTCATATCTTAACACAGTTTATTGGTAACATTTTATGAACATTGTATATCTTTTATTGAGAAAGTGTCATATAGCAAGACTAACGCACATTGTGTCTGAGGAAAGAAATTTCCGTGGAGAATAAAATTAGGAAGAAACAATATCCTGAAAATGGCTGCAATACTTTCGTTTTGCAACCGAGATTAGATGTTTGATAACGACTATCATGTAAATAAAACCCTATTTTATAATTCATACATCTGTGTTTCATTTTCCTTAATAATTTTCCTAATTGTATCATTTTGAAATGCAACATTTCTTAGAATAACGCTTCATGTTTTATTCATGATTCAAATTTATTGCCTTACATATTACAGTTAACGTGTTTAAGTTTACATGGTCATCAATGACAGAAAGTGAGTTCGGAATAAAATTGACATATAATTCGGCTGTAAGTAAAGAAATGCTCTTTCACTCGCTACTGGTAGTGGCGATTCTTTTGCTGTTCGTGTTCTTTGAATTGCCGTAGAATTTCTTTCCTCAAATTCAGACATTCCTCATCTGAAAAATAGAACAGACAAAAAGTTATTTTTCATCTTGTTTTGAACACCAAAATGAAGATACTGTGACAGTCGTCCTGGAACCTGCTTCATAAAAGTTACAAAGCTACAAACAACAATTTGATAGAGTAAGGGATTCAGCGACAAATTCTTGTAACTCATGTTTCGCCAAAGTTCACCGTACACTCCTGTGACGTCATTTGACAAGTGAGCACCTGTTATCAGTAATTTGAACATGACTGCAAATCAGCAAGCGAGAATTACGTTATTTATTTCTTTTAGTTATTTAACAACGCTGTATCATTTACGAGGTTATTTAGCGTCGATGAGATTGGTGATAGCGAGATGGTATTTGGCGAGATGTGGCCGAGGATTCGCCATAGATTACCTGGGATTCACCTTACGGTTGGGGAAAACCTTGGAAAAAAAACCCAACCAGGTAATCAGCCCAAGCGGGGATTGAACCCGCGCACGAGCGCAACTTCAGACCGGCAGACAAGTGCCTTAAGCGACTGAGCCACGCCGGTGGCTGAGTTATGTTATTGCAGAAGAAATTAATTAGAATATCATTCTGGCTTTTTCCCTAGCCATAACAACACAACTGTCCACACCTGTGGAGTAACGGTCAGCGCGTCTGGCCGCGAAACAAGGTGGCCCGGGTTCGAATCCCAGTCGGGGCAAGTTACCTGGTTGAGATTTTTCCGGGGGTTTTCCCTCCACCCATTATGCATTAATAGTAAATGCTGAGTATCTTTCGGAACTGAACCCTGGACTCATTTCGCTGGTATTATCACCCTCACATCACTCGGACTACACAAGTTGATAAAGCGTCGTGAAATAACCAACTAAAACAAACACTATAATTGAAGTGTCGGCTGGAACAACGTTGTAAGTTACAAAATTTTCATTCGGCGTGTTTCCGTGTAATAATGTTGTATGTCATGTTACCTTGCTATACTCCTTGGCTTGCAACTGTCCATCAATGCAGTACGTGAAATTTGTCCACTCAAAAGTTTGCTATCCTATAAGAACAACGTTGTATGCGTACACATTTTTGCTGCCCCTGTAATTTTTTCCAAATGTAACTTACAACTTTGTTCCAGCCGACGCTTCAATTATTGTAGTAGGAAATCACAGTTGTTGATGAATTGAAATATGTTCTGTTATTGTGAATAGAAATATTGTAGTGTCATTGCGAAGAAAAAAATCTATTGGATTATAAAAACATTAAATCTCCCCTTGTATAAAGAGAAATGTAGCAGAACTTCTCTGAATTAGTATTTTACTCCCATTTCGTGTTTAGACTCGGAGGTTACGTTACACTAAAGAACACAATGACGCATTGAACACTACCCTTTCATTAAAAAGTATTTTGCAAAGTTAGCGATAGTCTTTTCTCCTGCCTACTAATTTAGTGTGTGTCCTTTCCTATAATTCTTTTTAATGAAGACAAACCTACAAAATACTTTCTTGTTTCTTGTTTTATCTTACTCACGTTTCTTCAGATACTTCTGAGGGCATTTCTGAAAAAAAAAATAATAAAAGAATAGTGAATAACATTAAATGTTAACAAATTTTGTCAGCTTTATTTCAACATGAATGTTTATCATGGCACTCTAATATTTCTGAAAGGTACAACAAATAATTCTATGCATTTGTAAGTATTACATTTTGTACTTATGCACAGAAATCATAATTATCCATCTTGATGACACCCATTTATCACTTTATAGCACTTAAGATTTTAGTTATAATAAAAACTGTGAGATTTTAAAATGAAAACTAAGTGGTAAATTACCTTAGTTGGCAACGTTTGACTTCATAAAAATATTTAAAAACATAAAAATGAAGAATATAGAAGAGTTCAATTTGTATGATTGACTCACCAAAGTGGTTCCAGATATTTGAACTGTGTTTCTGCGTAGCATGATGTGAACTAACAGAGACAAAAGAGTGCACTCTTGTCTATTCTTCATTTTTTATTTTTATTATTGTAAAAAGTGGTCTTATTCAATTTGTTAGATAATAGTAGGCCTATACACATCACTAGATATTATCTCGTTTAATTCTTTTTACGAAATCTTAAACTTTCACATCTTTTAATTCAAATTATACATTATTAATACAGTTTCTCCAGAAACATTTTTCAATATTTTAATACATTCATACGTATACAATATAACTTGTGTTGTCAGAATTTAATTATATTTTATTTTCATTTTAAACATTTTAAGTCAACAAAATATATTGTATATTACTGCAATTTTATGACAATTCATTTTTTTTAATTATTTTAAAATTTCAAATTTTAACATCTGCTAAGCAACTATTATAGTTATTAATTGCAATTGTTTCCGTTGCAATCTTGATATCACTGAAGATAGGGAAGCATTCACCGAAACATGTACTGTATGATTAAAAAGTTCAACAGACATAAAAAGTGCTCATACAGCTGTAGTATATCTCCTTCAATTTTAATATATATTGTGGCTGCAGGCCGAATATTCTCGTCGTGCCTGGCCGCTTCGGAGAGCTTCGTGCGCGTGCGGCAGAAGGGAGGGTTCGCGAGGAGGCGGCGCGGCACGTGTCGAAGGGAGAGGGGAAGAAAACCGACTGCGACGGACGTAAAGGAAGTCTGCAGTCTAAGTGTTGGGGAGACCGGGAATCGTCCAGAAACAGAAACTTCCAGGGTCGAAGGTTCGCGAAGTGTGGTTTAACTAATAAAAAGCGAGCAGCCTTCGAGAGAGCCAGTTTAGTTTGGACAGCGAGCCAGTTCAGTTTAGAACAGTGAGTCAGTCTTGTCAAGCAACAGTGGACGAGCTAGGAAGCCAGCCTTCGAGATCTGGGTTCGACTTGAGGAGGACCGCAACTGTGGCAGCGACCCGGTGAGTGCGGCGTATCCGCAAGTCTTGAGTTCGAGTGCAGTGGACTGTCTCTGGAAGTCTTGAGTTCGATATACTGTGAACTTGAGTGAATGAGCTAGAAGAACTAGCCAAGACAACGAACTGTGAACTGAGAACTGACAGTTTTGTTTTGTAAATAGTGCTTTGTGATCATTAGTTGAGATTAGCAGTACATTGTTGTTCTCAATAATCCAAGTGAATTGTCATTGTCGTCTGTGGAGTGCAATAACGAATACTGTGTTGCTGTGTGTAGAGTGAAATGCCCATTGTTGACGGGAGTGTTTAAATTCAGTTATAGAAAGTCATTATTGTTGTAAATAGAAGTAACATTGCAGTGTAGGCTTTCACGGCCGGAGTCTATAGATCTAGATTCATTTTCCGGGCTGAGAGGCCGTGGTCTATTGGTTGGTTTTATACCAGACGTTTCGTCTGCAACTGCGGCAGACATCTTCAGTGGAGTGGTATCCGAGGTCGCAAGACTCTTCTCGGCGTACCTAGTTGCCTCATCAGTTGCCTCAGGTACGCCGAGAAGAGTCTTGCGACCTCGGATACCACTCCACTGAAGATGTCTGCCGCAGTTGCAGACGAAACGTCTGGTATAAAACCAACCAATAGACCACGGCCTCTCAGGCCGGAAAATGAATCTAAAAGTAACATTGTTGTGTGAAATAAAATTCACAATATGTATTAATTTTAATATTTGATTTTGAACACGTTTAATGTTACAGTAACAGAATTATATAGTCCACCACTTTGGAGTAATGGTTAGCACGTCTGGCTATCGTCAAATTCTAGTTGGGACAACTAACGTATTTGGGTTTATCCGTGGTATTCCCTCAACCAATTAAAGCAGAATTGTAGGGTAACATTCGACATTGGACCTCGGACTCATTTCGCCATTATTAATTCGCATATTATCATCCATACTATAACCCGGGTTAAGTTCACGGTGCGGCATGCTGTACTTGTACAAGAGCGTGGCCGTTCGGCTACGCAGTCATTCATAGGAATGAAGTGGTAAGCACAATAAGCATCAGACTGCAGTGTAAGCCTTCGGGTTCCTCCTCCGTACAAGAGAAATAAAAAAAATATATCATTATATTGCAAATAATGAAAGTAGGTGGAATACAATTTTTATAGGTATTTATTAGATTTTGGACACATTTAAAGAATTTATTGTTATGCCATGCAGTATTCAGAAAAAGAATGGTTAACATTATACATACACCTGAAGGTTTTGACTTACTAATAGATCTATTAACGAAAGGGGGACAGAAAAGGAAAGGCTAATCTGTCTTTCGACACGGGCTCAGAGTTCGCTGCCTCGAGTTCGAACTATGAGTGAAGAGACCGTAAGGACCGCGGGCAGATTTAGTGGGCTTACTGCTTGAGAAGTACTCGGCTTCAGGCCCGCGCACATCTCTAGTCCTAGTGACTTGGACGATTCAGCTGATGCTATTTCTAGGCGTTGTCACATTAGTAATGCTGTCTATTTCAGTCCTGTAGAGCGGTTTGTGTTCAGTCATGATTCTATCTGATACTTACTGCTAATACGGCAGAGTGGATGAAATTGTGAACCAGGCCTGCAGCCAGGTTGCAGGATTTCAATCCTAGGTCTTCTGCTACACCTGGAAGGTACATTATGTGCCTTTACATTCGTAACATTTATTTGCGCTTATTATCATGTAAAGTTTTCTAATTAATAAAGATAAAACAATAGCTATCCCATTTTCTTTAAATAATAAAAGTAATAAACCAATTTCATCTATACTATAAATTAAAATGCATAATTCTGATTGTTCCAATATAAATTGCAATTATTGTTCAGTTATGAATGATGTTAATGAGGTTAAATATTAGATATAATTATTGATAATCATTTAAAATGGAATAATCATATTCATTATATTTGTAATAAATTACGTAAAACATTGCTACTTTGTTGTTCTAAGAAATATTTTGTCACTTAACTGTTTACGTGTAATTTATTTAACATTATTTCAATCTATATTTATGTATGATATTACAGGTTGGGGTGGAACTTATAAATCCAACCTTTATCCGTTAATTTTACTACAGAAAAAAAGTATTAAAAATTTGTTTAAAAAAGCAGAAAGATTACCCAACTGAATTGTTGTTTAAACATTTCAAAGTTTTCAACATTAAACAAATGTATTATTTTATTTTATTAAAATATTTTCATAGAAATTTTAATAACCTTGAAAGGTATATACATAAATGTAGAACTAAAAATATGTATTCTCTGCGTTTGTCTGAACCAAAATGTAAAACCAATGCAGTTTTTTATCATAGCATGAGTCAAGGTCCCAGATTATTAAACAAATTTTATTGCAATAATATTTCAACCACGAATCCTTTTCAAATTAATAAAAAAATAAAATTCTATTGGATTTATAGTTTGGGTTTAAACATATTAAACACTATTTAATCTGTATTCACTCTCAATATTAATTTTATTTTTGTCTGTATTGGAATCCCCTCCTGAGCACGAGTCTTACTCATTCAGAAGTGGGCTAGTTCATCTTTCATTATATTTATTAATTTGTATTACTAGCAATAAAAATAAATAAATTAATTAATTAAATAAACAAAAATATAATAAACCAGTCTTTGTGTTTTATAAAAAAATTAATCTCGGTTTGAATTTTTGTTAACATTTATCTACGAAATAATTAGAGTTTACATCTTTAACCCGACGGGTCTCGCACATATTTTCCTAGCAAAAATGATCACTCCGTGTCTGTCAGGCCGAATGTAGATAAAAAAAGAGATGGTCTTAAGGTTATTATATGTTTTTCTTTTTAGTAAATGACAGCTCAACTTTGTTTCTACATTGGAACCAGAAAATGTAAATTATTGGCTCTCGATCTCAGAAACCCTACAGGCATTTATAGGGGCAGGGCATGATTGCACCCTACGGTCAGGTAGGATGCAGCAGATAAAAAAGGGTCCTTGTTTTGTGGGCATAGTTGCGCCCCGTTTCCATCAGGTAGAGAAAAGTGCATGGCATAGTTGCGCCCCGATGAAATAGGTAGAGAGAAAAAGGCATTACGGGAACTCGAGCCTCGTAATCAACCAACCTTATGAATCATTCCACGCTAGTTATAACAAATCATTCTACCAAGAACATCCCAACCTTCCAGTATTTTTAACTGTTTTAAAAGATATACAAACAAAAACATATATAACTTTGAACAGCTTAAATTTGAAAAATTACTGCAATAATAAGACATATCGTGAAAGACTCCCTTTTTTAAACCACATGATCGAGGACTTCAGAAGTGATAAAATAGACAGATACATGTTCTTAAAAAAAATGTAGCTACCACTATAATATTTTAAAGTAATTCATTTATTTTTATGACAGTCACTTCCGTGTGTACTATACCCATCAGGGCGCAACTATGCCATGTCCATTCTGCTACCTGATTTCTTCGAGGCGCAACTATGCCATGTCCATTGTGCTACCTGATTTCTTCGGGGCGCAACTATGCCATGTCCATTGTGCTACCTGATTTCTTCGGGGCGCAACTATGCCATGTCCATTGTGCTACCTGATTTCTTCGAGTCGCAACTATGCCATGTCAATTGTGCTACCTGATTTCTTCGGGGCGCAACTATGCCTTGTCCATTCTGTTACCTGATTTCTTCGGGGCGCAACTATGCCATGTCCATTCTGCTACCTGATTTCTTCGGGGCGCAACTATGCCATACCAGTTTATAGACGAGGTTGACGATGTAATGTCTGAGAGGCTTACGGAGGAAACTGCAGACGCTGATATTAATTCTTTCCATTAGCACACATGTAGGGAAGAGTAGCATAAATCGCACCACTGCTAGTTTAAAACAAGTTACTGTAGTAGCGTAGCATCTAGTGGTATTGTTACAATCTACCATATGAACTTCCACCATGTCACTTGATTTCTGCCACTTCTTTGTGTCAGCAGCGTGGTGATAGTGTATCTAATATAATCGCTCAGGTGGATGTATATTTAGCTAACATTTTGTAACTAAATAACGGACTTGTATGCAAAGGAATCCATAATCTTTAGATGTTATTGGTTAAAAGAAATATTAAAGAACATTTAACTTAGTAGGATTTTCGAACATGTGGTGATTATAGGCTAGAATGAAGGAAATAATAACTTATGACGTAGTTTCTTAATTCGCACCACTTTGTAGGTGCCTAATTCGCACCGGTGCGATATGAGCAACTGTAGCAATTCTAGCCGTACAAAAGAAGGCCCAAAAATTTTAACTGAACGAAGAGTGCATCAAGTGGGTGCAATGTCAAATGGTGAAAAGGGCGTTAATACAACAAGTGTATGTTGTACAAGCGTAGCAGATATTTCGTGCCACCAATGAAAAATTTTAAACGTCAAACAGTGCATCCTACATTATCAGTTGATGTTCTTCCAGGATCGTGAGTTGTCTGCTCTGATTTAGGTTACATCAGCAGTGAACTATTTGTCGAATAGCTCAAACCTGCCATAGAAAAAAGTGCTGCTTCTGTATATCCACCTATACGAACAATTCCAAAAATTTAGAAGCTAGATTATCTCGGGAAAATGATGTGCTCCTATTTCAGCTTCCTCGTCATAATACTCAGAGGCCCAGCCTTTAGATGTTTCTATCTTCAAATCATTTCAGACAGCTATATCATGAAGCAGTTCTTAGGTGGCTTCGAGATAATCGTGGAGAAAAGGTGACGCAGTTTACAGTCTGAACTGCCTGGTGAAGCACGTGGCAAATGTGTAGCAATAAAAAACGCATTCAGGAAGTTTAAATGTTAGGTAATTTATGCTCTATTTTTTCAATTTCATTTGAAGCTACGTTATTCTCTTAAATTAATTTCAATAAACTTCTAATTTGCATTTATTACATTATTCATTCAAGTACTGTTCAATATGTTCAATATTAAAAGCTTTCCTTCATCCTGTTCCCTGCAGTTAAAGAGGTGCGATTTAAGAAACCGCAGGTGCTATTTAGGAAACTAGTTGCCTAAATGGCACCACTGAGAAGTGTTTCGAAAATGTCATTCTACTTCAAAAATAATAAATCAAGTTCAAGGATTCTTTTTTACATGAACGGTAAATGTTCTGGGAATGTATTTCTGTAAAGGAATGCAGAAAATAAAAATTGTATTGTTCAATAAAAATTATAAATGCTAAAGTGGTGCGATATAGGCAACCTTATCCTATGTGCGAAATGTGGGAAATCACAAAGAAGTTTGGTGTGACACAGTGAAAAAATTACCAATTCATAATCACATCGAAGAAGAATTCTAGAATGCAGAAACATGACAGTTGTATCAGGACGTAGGCCGCTCATGCAGATTCAGCAAACTAACCTTTTGCGTGAAATTGCGCTCCGTCGGAAGCTTCATCACAAAATGATTTGGCAATATCATTCAATTCTTGCTGTATAAAATATTGTCGGCATTTCTTTTCGAAGACACGCGGCTTCAGATTTCCATTCCCATCACACTGAAATTATATAGAACAATTCATTTCTGACACGATCTCTTTCCACTTTTTCATTTATTTATTTATTCTGTATAAATTAGGATCATGGCGATAAAATTTCATATAAATTATCACAACAATAAATATTGTGAATCAAAGCGGTGTGTTTTCCGGGTGTAGAAAGTAGGGACTTAACATTTCCTTAAGAAACCTATGTCCAAAAAATGAAGAAATTATTTAATCAGTGGATCATGATTAAAAATTAGAAGATTTTAACAATTTATAAAACAAGAGAACGTCAGACATTAATTCAGTAACCGTGAATTACGTTAATTTGCTTTACAAATCATTACGATTGCTATTTAATGCTTCTTGTATATACAATTCTACTAATAAGTGTAAAGCGGCATGGAAAATTATTAATGATAATAGATCTTATGGTGGTGGAAGTAATTATATTAATCTTGAATCTGAGGATTTTAATTCTTATTTTGTTAACTCGATCACAGCACTCAAAAATAGTGTAAATAGTTGCACTCACCAGTCTTGATCTTTTTTGGTCAATACTAACATATTTGCAATAAACTAATATGCAACAATTTTCACCCGGAAAAAAATATATAACGCATAGCCTATGTCAAAAGTTTCCAATAAAAAATATGTAATAATTTATTTGAGAAAATTAACTTCATATGCAGATGAAATTATTCGGGATCATCAGTGTGGTTTTAGGTGTAATAGATCAACTATTGAACAGATATTTTGTATTCGACAGATAATGGAGAAAAATGGGAGTATAAGGGTACAGTGCATCAGTTATTCATAGATTTCAAAAAGGCATATGACTCGGTTAAGAGAGAAGTTTTATATGATATTCTTATTGAATTTGGTATTCCCAAGAAACTAGTTCGATTACTTAAAATGTGTCTCAGTGAAACGTACAGAAGAGTTCGTGTAGGTCAGATTCTGTCGGATGCGTTTCCAATTCACTGCAGGCTAAAGCAAGGAGATGCACTATCACCTTTACTTTTTAACTTTGCTCTAGAATATGCCATTAGGAAAGTTCAGGATAACAGAGAGGGTTTGGAATTGAACGGGTTACATCAGCTGCTTATCTATGCGGATGACGTGAATATGTTAGGAGAAAATCCACAAACGATTAGAGAAAAACACGGGAATTTTACTGGAAGCAAGTAAAGAGATAGGTTTGGAAGTAAATCCCTAAAAGACAAAGTATATGATTATGTCTCGTGACGAGAATTTGTACGGAATGGAAATATAAAAATTGGAAATTTATCTTCTGAAGAGGTGGAGAAATTCAAATATCTTGGAGCAACAGTAACAAATATAAATGACACTCGGGAGGAAATTAAACGCAGAATAAATATGGGAAATGCCTGTTATTATTTGGTTGAGAAGCTTTTATCATCCAGTCTGCTGTCAAAAAAACTGAAAGTTAGAATTTATAAAACAGTTATATTACCGGTTTTTCTTTATGGTTGTGAAACTTGGACTGTCACTTTGAGAGATGAACATAGGTTAAGGGTGTTTGAGAATAAGGTATTTAGGAAAATATTTGGGGCTAAGAGGGATGAAATTACAGGAGAATGGAGAAAGTTACACAACAGAGAGCTGCACGCATTGTATTCTTCACCTGACGTAATTAGGAACATTAAATCCAGACGTTTGAGATGGGCAGGACATGTAGCACGTATGGGCGAATCCAGAAATGCATATAGAATGTTGGTGGGGAGGCCGGAGGGGAAAAGACCTTTAGGGAGGCCGAGACGTAGATGGGAAGATAATATTAAAATGGATTTGAGGGAGGTAGGATATGATGGTAGAGACTGGATTAATCTTGCTCAGGATAGGGACCAATGGTGGGCTTATGTGAGGGCGGCAATGAACCTCCGGGTTCCTTAAATGCAAGTAAGTAAGTAAGCACTGTGCCTGTATTGAAACTTAAACTTTGAAGAAATTAGAAGACGTTTATGTACTTACTCAGTATTTTAACACACTTACCATGCTTTGTCTCTCGCACATACATTCCTCCGCACACTGAAACATATATTTTTTCAAATGTTAATACATTATTTTCATTTTGAAGAGGCGGTGTAGACCGATAAGCAATTGAATAAAGTGAATATAGGTTTAATGTGTCCGTGTGTTTGCTTATCTTGTAATGTGTAATCTTATATTATTAACTAAGCCACATTTATTGATAGCATTAACGTTTTCGGCAATTGGTTGCCATCATCAGATCATCACAAGTATCATATTATACACGCTAAATACTAAATACAAATATTAGTTGAATGAAGTAATATTCGGGCAAACAAACTTCGTTACCACTTGACTTGTTGAGTGTTACATTATAATTAGATGCGTCCTGACTCAGGTGTTTACATGAACAATATTTTCATTTTGTCATAAATATTGAAATTGAACACAAAATTGTGACATAAAATAATTAGTAGACTTCGTGGAATTGCCACGAGAATCGTAAGATTTACTACGCACGCAGTATAGACTGTATGAGAAGGGGGTCGTGCAACGCATGGAGTTTGCCTCTGATGTAAACACTGAGCAGTATACTTCGGTTACAATGAAACCTGTGTCCTGCATTCAAGAAATATAATGAATGATCATTGAAGTAGGAAATGTCTAAACGTATAAATACACAATTATTTTATAGTGAGATATATATTAACTCTTAAAATTTAATGCAATATATTCACATCATCCTTGAATATGTGCATTCCAGTAAAGAGTTTACGTAAATTTTGAGCGACTGTAAAGTGAACCTCCTCCGATGGTCACTCAAACAGTTTTTATATTGGGAAAATGTACGTTCAACATCACACGATGTAATACTGTAGGTGCATTTTTGAAGAACGGAAAGTTACTACTTTTTAGTACACCAACTTCAGACGTCTTGTCTTGACCTGATAGTATTTATAATACGAAGTTGTGAATAGGCAGAATTTTTAGCAATAATGTTCAACTTACATTTCACTTTTTCTGAAATTAGTGAATTGTTATTTTGGGTAACGGCTTGTGATACTTTATGCACTATATTAAGGGCTTCTGAGAGTTGTAGTTTAGACGATTCTAAGACGGTGATGCTTTTGGACACGATTTTAAAATTATAATCAATGAACTTAATATCTTCCAATAGCTGTTCAGAAGCAATGAATTTACAGCTGCAACAGCGGAACTGTCTGTGCTATCCAATGCATCAATTACCTCCATTATTTTTCCGTAAAATTCTGCATAATAATTAACAGCATCCAACCACGTTTTCCAACGGGTCAAGACTGGCTGTGGGGGTAAGGGTATTCCAGGGACAATTATTTGGAACAGCAACACTCTCATTGTAGTATGTTTGATTGAATTCTTATCTGCACTGAACAAATGTTAAGCTTTGACTATTCCAACCACAGTAATGCAGAAACATGTGCTTACATAGGTATACATTAGCTGTAGCTGCTATATCTATTTGGACCGGTCACAACTCTTAACATGAACTGCTTATACTACGAGACCGGGCGGTCGCTCACCTGCTCTATACTACCGTACATCGGCAACCTGATTGCATGCTGCGTGTGGCAATTCAACGAAGTCTAATAATTACATATGTTATTGAATTCTTCTTGTGGAAGTATTATGTTCCATATATTGTATAAGTTAAAACAAGCAGGTTACGAACATACTTAATGCAAAATAATTGCTGTGTTTGAAAAATTATGTTGTTGAAATTACATATACATATGTAAAGTAATCACCCGTGGTATTGCATTTTATCATAACATGTTAAAATTGAACACACAATAAATAAAATTGTGACGTGAAATGATTACATATGCTATTGATTCTTCATGTAGGAGGAATTATGTTCGAACGTCAGTCTCAGCTGAATAACTGATCTGATTATATCACGTCAACAACAACACTGCACCGAAACCAGCTGACTGATCTTCGAGATGTGACAACGAAAACTGTACCACATTTAACTCTCCTTCAGCTCTATTTCAATAATTTTAATATTTATTACCATTTTAATTTCATGTCATTGAGCCTAATGGCCCGTTACGATCTCAAAAAACTTTTTAAAAGAATTCCAAGTGTTCTCTTCCATCCTGGACTGTAGGTAGAAATGTGACGAGGATGCGAATATAAGTTTAAAACAGGAAATTAGTATTCATGTACTGATTACATTATTAGGTAATTATAATAGCAATTAATTAGATCCTAGTTATTATGTGAAACTGTATAAGTTAAGGAGAAGGTACGTTTATTGTATCCTAACTAAACTCACATGTCTGAAAAATAGAACTACGAGAAGCATATCAGCGTAATGGGTATACCAGTCTATGTATGGAAATATGATAATTGTTCGGATTGGATATTATCTTATGCTTAATTCTAACAGGAGTTATAACAAAAAGAATACTCACGTATGCAGCTTGAAGGGTTTCTTTTGATTTATCGCATTGGAATTTTTCTGAAATAATGAGTTAATATTATTTCTTTATTTATTTGGAAATTCATAAAAGAAATTTATGCTCGACCATGCCGAAATGCAGTAATTATACACCTGGTTGCAGCCCTTTAATGGAACTCATTAACGTACACCTATTCATTAAAGTTCAGGTGTTCCACCAATCAGAAAACATTATTGTAGCAATATGAAAGCGCAAGTATAGATTATTCTCGGATATGCAATCGGAAGACAACTAGCGAAACGTCACGGAGGCTGGAAATCCAATGCTGTCGCAGAAGGTTATGTTCTGTTACTATAATAATTAGCGTTAATTGTAAGTTATATTCAAATAAATTCAATTTGTCATCTCGGTTTTCACTGTCTAAATTTATTTCAAGGTTACCGTATATGAAGATTAATGTTTATTTTACTCTCTAGATTATATCAAGGTCAATGACATTTGTGTCTCGGAAAAAATCAATACTTTTGCGTCTACGCACATCTCACAATTTACGAGATATTGCACAAGGTCAGTTCCGCTCCCCAGTCAGATAAGAATAACATGAATACTTATGAATAATTTCAAGTTAGAAATATGGTCGAGCATAAAAAGTCGTATGAAACTTGCTTGCGCTCGTTTCAGAAACATACTGGCATCTTAATTACTACCATAATAGGCTCGTTGCATAATGTATTTCATGCGACCGATAATATAAAACTTACTATTTCTCATAGAATTGTAACACTCCCTCCGAAGTTTAGCCCTTTTCTTCACCATATCTCTGTTGAAATCTCCGCAGCATGACTGGAAAACGTAAATACAAAACAAACTGTTAATAAATGCACATTGCTTGCGATCAGTTCCGAAGTGAAAGGTTCAGATTTGAACCAGGTGTTCGGCATGTTGGAAGAAGATGAAAGTTCCCACAGGCGTATTTTCAAAAAGAAGTAAATGCGATGTGAATGAACATTGTGAGACATTCTAAGGACATTCCCAGCAGAAGATACGCTGAGTACCTTAAATATGGCAGTGTTGCACATAACGTAATACGTGCTGCTCGAAAATGCATTGTTGTCTAGTCTCCTCACCACACCAAAGCTGTGATGGTTCTATGGGTACAGTCTGGCAACACAGCCTTTATCTATGCTAGGATTTCAGGTTTTTGTCGCGCACGATCAATCCCAGAATGGAGCTAATGTCTTACTGATAATATACTCGGCACTATCAGGCTAAGAAAGTACTCTAATATGGTGTCATAGAAGTATAGATAATGTACCATTTCTTCAAAGTCTTCATCGTTACGCCGTGTTCTTGACAAATGAGCAGCGGTGAAGGGTTGGAGTCCGACATTAGACAACAGAAAAACTTTAAGTCCGGCCATATCCACATCCAGGGACGAGGAATGTTCTGCAATGAAGAAATAGATCGTGTAATGTACTGTATGTTTGTCAACTTCGCGACAAGAATGTTCAGAAGATTTAAATATCCGTGTAGGCATATTTTTATCTTTTTGTTATTTATATGAAATGTTATTTCATAAACATTCATATATGTAAGTGGTTACTTGCTTCATATAACTCTACTTGCAGAACAACTATAACGGTGTTTTAAATTATTACTACGTAGCTATACTAACTTCCCATATACCCGTGAATAAGGAATGATAACAGATCACACATTAAATAAATTAGTCCTATAAGGTTATGGGGATCCTGAAAAAAATTACTGTGGGTTCGAAAGAGAGCAGGGTCTTAAATAATCTTTTATATCTGTCAAAGTCAGGTAGAAGAAGAATTGAATGATGGAAGTGGAATAGGAAGAGGACTACAACAAGGATACCCTTTATTACCTACCCTGTTCAAAGTCTACTTGGAGGATTTAGTGAGGAACTGTTTTCAGAAGATGACAGGAGTGATAGTAGAAGGAAGAAAAATGAAATGTAAGATTTACTGCTGATAGAGTGTTGTTAGTAGATGCTAAGCGATATGTTCCTGAGCTATATAGTTTATACATCTTGATTACACAGCTGTTAACACTGTATAACTTCGGAATATGTATGATAAGAACTTTCTTGTGTTGAATATTATTAACGTACCTTGTTAACATGTTTCGACCTATTTTCGGTCATCTTCGGATCTGGTCGTTGTTGGTCTTGGCGCCTCTTGTTTCTTGTGTGGGTGCGTTCGTAGTGTAGAGTCAAAGAGTGTATGTATTTTTAAATTGAGTTGTGTGTTGAGAATGTCGTTGGAGTGTGCACATCTAACCAAAAAGCCAGAACTCAACACACTAGAACAATATGAAATATACACACGAAAACACATCCCAACGATATTTTCAACACACAACTCAATTTCAAAACACATACACTCTTTGACTCTACACTACGAACGCACCCACACAGGAAACAAGAGGCGCCAAGACCAACAACGACCAGTTCCGAAGATGACCGAAAATAGGTCGAAACATTTTAACAACGTACGTTAATATTTAACACAAGAAAGTTCTTATCATACATATTCCGAAACTATATAGCTTATTCAACAATTATATTCCGGGTCTTAATCCAGTGCACCGGTCTTTGACCGTACATGCTTTCCAAAAGAGATCTCAGTTGTGGGTAGTAAGGATGAAGATAAATGCATATAATAATAATGATAATAATAATAATAATAATATAATAATAATAATAATAATAATAATAATAATTTATTTATTTAATCTGGCAGAGCTAAGGTCAGTAGACCTTCTCTTCCTCCCAGCCAGACTCTAATTCTAATTGAATACAATTGGCTTACTGTAGTTATTACCCTACATTAATAATTTTTAGATCCGTGGTAGTCAACACTAGCTGAAATGGGTAAAGGATAAGTAGTGCAACGTAATATGCCCCATCGTGCAGCATGCAGGGGGATAGAGCATACTTATCAGCAGCTACGGATGCACCATAGTGCAATCTCTTATCCGCGGGTAACAGACGCGAGCCCAACCGTAAAACAGCATGAAAGTGAATAATGAAAGTTAGATAAGTAATATTAGTGAGACAATAAAAATAATTGTAAGAAATGGCAATAATAATAATAATAATAATAATAATAATATGATTATGTCTCGTGACGAGAATTTTGTACGAAATGGAAATATAAAAATTGGAAATTTATCCTTTGAAGAGGTGGAACAATTGAGATACCTGGGAGCAACAGTAACAACTAATGTAAATGATACTCGGGAGGAAATTAAACATAGAATAAATATGGGAAATGCCTGTTATTATTCGGTTGAGAAGCTTTTTATCATCCATTCTGCTGTCAAAAAATCTGAAAGTTAGAATTTATAAAACAATTATATTACCGGTTGTTTTTTTATGTTTGTGAAACTTGGACTCTCACTTTGAGAGAGGAACATAGGTTAAGGGTGTTTTAGAATAAGGTGCTTAGGAAAATATTTGGGGCTAAGAGGGATGAAGTTACAGGAGAATGGAGAACGTTACACAACACAGAACTGCACGCATTGTATTTTTCACCTGACATAATTAGGAACATTAAATCCAGACATTTGAGATGGGCAGGGCATGTAGCACGTATGGGCGAATCCAGAAATGCATATAGATGGTTAGTTGGGTGACCGGAGGGAAAAAAGACCTTTGGGGAGGCCGAGACGTAGATGGGAAGATAATATTAAAATGGATTTGAGGGAGGTGGGATATGATGATAGAGATTGGATTAATCTTACTCAGGATAGGGACCAATGGCGGGCTTATGTGAGGGCGGCAATGAACCTTCGGGTTCCTTAAAAGCCAGTAAGGAAGTAATAATAATAATAATAATAATAATAATAATAATAATAATAATAATAATAATAATATTGGAAATAATAGTAATAATGAGATTTTAAATATTTATTCTGTGAGATATATCGTTCTTAATTCCAAGGTGTGACGTAAGGATACTTTGAAAGTTTGAATAATGTTGGACGAATGTTACTCTTGTGTTCCGTCTGGGACGAAAAGTCGTAGAACATTTTAAATCTCGTCTAATTTCGTGAAACATTCTGAGGGATTTGGCTTCCTATACCAAGCATTGAAAAAGATTTATTCTACCTCAAAATAGTTCTATCATGTCTGTAACCGCTTGCTTTGTACAATAATAAGAGTACTGATGATGTTCCCTTCACACTTGGTACTCACCTGAGAACCCCAGCACTCCTAGGGACACTACTGCGACCACGAAAAGAGACTTCATCGTGAATGCTGAGTAAGTCTCGACCTGCAAGCTTTTATACATGTTGGGCTTTCAAAATATATTTGTTATATCAATTGTGTGTAAATACGTATATTGCGCAATAATTAATTTATCAATTTTGTGTCTAAATTGAATTTAATGTAATGTAAGTAAATTCCATATCTGTTCCAGCTGGCAAGCAGCGTCAATGTAGAAGCATGTTACATAAAACATTAATTGTATACAAATGGGATTTTCTTTTGCCCAGGAAATACAAGAAATGGCATTATTGCCTATACAGATTTGAAATTGATGTCGAGGAAGTCCGTGTAACTTGGACCGCAGTGTAATTTGGACAGATGTGAATTTTGGTAGCTATTTGCAAGTTTGGCCATATAATGGCATATTCTGAAATATACACAGTCAGCTAAAATCATTCAAAATGAGTACAGATTTTCTAAGGGAGAAGGGGAAAGGGCAATAACTTGACTCACTTAAAAAAAAAAAAAAAAAAACATAGTTTCTGTAGAAGTATTGCCCTGAACTTCGATGAGAATAGTTGCGCTATATATAGCAAAATGTCCTAGACGAAAAAAATGCGTTCGGTTCCCTAAACAAACAGAAACCTGCAGAAAAGTATATTCTATTATCCATGTGCTAAAAAGGATAAATGTTCATTTTCCCTCTTGCTTAAAAAAGTCCCTTGTGCAGACACTTGTATTTCCCTATTTTGACTATGCGGACATTTTACTGACTGACCTCTCCAGCGACAACAAAACGAAACTTCAACGTGCTCATAATTTGTGTGTACGTTTTGTAAGCAATGTTCGTAAATATGATCATATTACCCCATCCCTGGAAGCAATAGGTTGGCTTAAACTAGATAAGAAAAGAAATTTACATTCACTTCTCTTTCTCTTCGAAATCTTGAACTCTTCTATTCCTTCGTACCTGTCGTCTCGCTTCACTTACCTTTCTTCCCACCATAATCTGAACACACGCTCTCGCCATGAAACAATACTAACAATACCATCCCATCGCACCTCCTCATACTCATCTTCTTTCACAATAGCCCTGCCAAGACTCTGGAATTCGCAACCTGCTAGCATCAGGGACTGTCGAAATAAAATTGAATTCAAACGCAAACTTACTACTCACTTGGTCAGTAATTGATTTCTTGTAAATAGTTCTCTTAATCTATCACAAAATATTTCAATAACCGGTAATTTCATCACTATACAATTTTGTTATTCTAGATTTAATTTGTAATTCAGTAAATATAAAATATTCTTTGTTTTTCTATGATAAATTATCTAGCTTTTAATTAGTCAGGTAATCTTTTTGTACTTTGATTTTTATTGTAATTGTAATTGTAAATTTTATACTAATTGTAATTTTATTCTTCATATTATAGTTAGAAGCTCCTGGTAGAGGGGCAGAGAAGGCCTGAAGGCCTTATCTCTACCGTTAAATAAATAAATACTAATACTAAACAGGAAAACAGATTTTGTGTAATCCATTAATTTAGTCGTTACCTAATTCGAAAAAGAATGGATTAATTCCATGGAAACTAAACCGCCGTGACTGTACCCAAAGTCCTTAACGTCCTGAGCAGCAAATCAATGACAAATGAATACGAGTTTCCATGCGACAGAACCTCCGATTCACCATCTCTCCCTGTACTGCAATTTTGTTTACCTATATGATTATCCGCATTAGTTCCCTTAGCGTAGGAAATTCTAGTCTCCTCCAATATCTTGACACACTCTGAGTGAATTTGACTCCCTATATCGAATGAGAAAAAGGCTTAATTTGCGTCAAAATATCTCGATCAAAATCGGTATTTGCAACATCACAACTCTATGACCTCGCTTCGCACAATGATAACTAGTTTACTAGTTTGCAAATTAGACGAACTTGTCAATCTTTAAACTTTCTTTATAAAATTATTAGCAATAAGTTGGACTGTGTTGGTTTATTTTATTATATAACATTATATGCACCTAAGCTTAAAACGAGATTTCGAAATTTGTTTTACATACCAAGGACAAATACTGAATCCCACAAAAATTCCCCAGTTTTCCAAATGTTACAGTTATACAGTAAATTACATCCTCATCCGAATGTTGATATTTTCAATATGAATTTCTCTAGATACAGAATTATTTGTTATCATATTTTACAGAATATTGTTGTTAGTTAATTTGAAGCTACTTTTACACCTTATTTCAATTTCTCTATTTATCTTTCTCTTATTTCTATTTTGTTTCAGTTTTTAATAAGAGTATGTTTCCTTTTCCTTGTTTATGTTTTATAAATTAGTTTGTTAGTCGTGAACATTGTAATTGGGCTTTGTCTGATAGATAGATAGATAGATAGATAGATAGATAGATAGATAGGTAGGTAGATAGGTAGGTAGGTAGGTAGGTAGGTAGGTAGGTAGATAGATAGATACTCGTAGATAGGTAGATAGATACTCGTAGATAGGTAGATAGATACTCGTAGATAGGTAGATAGATACTCGTAGATAGGTAGATAGATACTCGTAGATAGGTAGATAGATACTCGTAGATAGGTAGATAGGTAGATAGGTAGATAGGTAGATAAGTGAATAAGTGAATAAATAAATAAATAAATAAATAAATAAAATAGTGAATAAGTGAATAAAAGAATAAATAAATAAATAAATAAGTGAATAAATTGATAAATAAATAAATAAATAGGCCTAAATAAGTAAATAAATAATTAAATAAATAAATAGGCCTAAATAAGTAAATAAATAATTAAATAAATAAACAAAGAAATAACAATATGGGTGACTTTCCCTTCATATTTGGTATTCACCTGAGAACCCGATCACTCCGAGAAGGACAGCGACCACAAGAAGGTCCTTCATCGTGAATGTTGAGTGAGGCTCGACGAGCAAAATATCTTCACTATATCACTTGTTTGTAACGTGTATGTTGGGAGATAATTCGTTTCTAAACAATGTGTTTAATTTAAATTTAATGCAATGTAAATGTATTCAATTTATTGGCACATTACCCGGTCCCACTTCCCGAACACCGACAATTTGAGGCATGTTACGTAACTACCTGAGTAAAAATCAGAAACGTGCACTAATGTCAAATATTTGTTGAATGGAGCCGAAATTATCAGCTAATGCATGTCTCATGCAATTAAAATGTGTGTAAGAAATTAATGTGACTGAAATTTGGATTTTCTTTTACCCCGGAAATATAAGAAACGACATCATTGGCTGTAGAGATCGAAAATTGATGTAGTGATTGAAGAGCGATCCCAAAACTCACTCAGTCCATTTGGCCGTTTTTATGATTTATAGTACAATTTCACATGATTATGTTTGAGACTTCTAGCATTAGCCTACATTTTAAGCTTGTTTTCTTAAAACAACCCCAATCCTTGTCTAAAAGTTTGTGTTATTGTGCATGTCACTTGAAAAATCGCTCAGTTCCTAGACCGATGAATACAAAAACCAGCTCAGGCCTTTCACAGAAATGGACTGAACGTGTTTTGGGATCACACTTCTTCAAATTATAATATAAAACTCAGCAAAAAATATTTAATAGTATAACGTTCAAAGCTTTTACTTCCAAATATGTATAAAGTATTTTAAGCGTTACTTAATGTACGAAATTATTGTTAATGGTTACCGGAAAAATTCCGTTATGTAAAGTGTAAATTTTAAGTAACTTACTTACTGGCTTTTAAGGAACCCGGAGGTTCATTGCCGTCCTCACATAAGCCCGCCATTGGTCCCTATCCTGAGCAAGATTAATCCAGTCTCTACCGTCATATCCCACCTCCCTCAAATCCATTTTAATATTATCTTCCCATCTACGTCTCGGCCTCCCCAAAGGTCTTTTTCCCGCCGGTCTCCCAACTAACACTTTATATGAATTTCTGGATTCGCCCATACGTGCTACATGCCCTGCCCATCTCAAGCGTCTGGATTTAATGTTCCTAATTATGTCAGGTGAAGAATACAATGCATGCAGTTCTGTGTTGTGTAACTTTCTCCATTCTCCTGTAACTTCATCCCTTTTAGCCCCAAATATTTTCCTAAGAACCTTATTCTCAAACACCCTTAATCTATGTTCCTCTCTCAATGTGAGAGTCCAAGTTTCACAACCATACAGAACAACCGGTAATATAACTGTTTCATAAATTCTAACTTTCAGATTTTTTGACAGCAGACTGGATGATAAAAGCTTCTCAACCGAATAATAACAGGCATTTCCCATATTTATTCTGCGTTTGATTTCCTCCCGAGTATCATTTATATTTGTTACTGTTGCTCCAAGATATTTGAATTTTTCCACCTCTTCGAACGGTTATAATTTCGGAATAACGGATTCGGGTAAATCGTCAGGAACTATTTTCCGAACTTGACATCAGCGGCCGGATGTAATTTTGTTTGCAGTATGTAAAATGTTAGATTAACCTAACCCCTCGAAGGAAAATTATTATTTTGTAACATTCCTATATTTCAGCAGAAAGTGAGGCTTAGCCTGGGATGATTTTCAAACGTCTTTACAGTCAAGTCCTGAAAATACTTATTATAACTGGGTGTGATGTGTTCATGCTATTTTTCTGGACTCTCATTTTTCTGATAATTATTGAAAGGCAGAACTGTTGTCATTAATAAAACAAAACTTCTACTATAGAAATCTGAAACTACACTACTCGTTAGTTATGTCGTTCTCTATAGGTCACTAAGGGTGCTATTCATAGACATTTCGCAGCACGCGCTACGAGCGTACTAAGCTAGCCCCGGCTATCCACTGGTTACTAGTACAGAATTCAAATCATATCCTATCGCTAACACTGGTTTATGAATACGAAAAACGCTGTTCATTCACCGGAAGCCCGCGCTAAAAATGTCTATGAATACGGCCCTTTGTATCTCCCCGACTAACCCACTCTAAACTTCTCACATTCCTCCTGTCTTCTGTCACTTACCTGTCCCCTCAACTAACCTATAGTCCCGTCGCTCTAATTTCCGGCAGCCAATCACGTTGCAGGTCGGCTACATTTAAAAGTGTGCGTCTTGTGATTCGCTGATGAAGATGTAAAACATTTCCTATGGCTGGATAAATACTTAAAATATAATCGCCCGCCATTTTGGCTCTTTCGTTGGCGTTCGCAGAAAGCACACAAAGACGTTATTTGCCGCTCAATTATTTGCTGAATTACAGTGCGTTTGATTTATAATCATAGGAGCTACGACATGATAATGTTTAACGGTGTGGCAAATAGATTCCTCGTATGGTAGCTCGGCAACGAAAGAACAAAAATGGCGAACGATACTACCTATCTAGACTTTATAGAGCCTTCACTTCCTAAGACGTAAGCATAGAGGAGGAGTCACGCCGGGAATAACAGCGTCGCGACTATAGTGTAATATCCTTGTGACACTTGACCTTATATATCACTTACCTCTAACCCTCGCCAACTGAAGGCCGGGATACACGAGCGTTGAAATGACGGATATTGAAACGAACGATCGGATTGACGCACATTGAATACTAACTCACATGTGCGCACTCTTCCGTACCGTATCATGAATCGAGTGTAAGTTGAAGCTTTCTTCTGATATCTTACATTACAAGTGCTAACAAAGGAAAAAAAAAAATGTCCATAAAAGAGGGAAGGGAGGTTCACTTGTCTATAGTCAGAAATATGTGAATAGCCTATGTTATATATTCAACTCAAAGAGGATGATCTGTTTTTTTTTTCTTTCCAAATGTTTAACATTTCGTTTGATGAACTCCAGTTGGTAATGAACAGAGTGCTGCATTGGAGTTAAATCGCTCGCTTGGACTCGGTCGAGTGTCGCATCCTCGAGTGAGATATGATCGGTCGTGATAAGCTCGTAATAAATAGAAACAGTACAAGGTCATCTCACCGACATGTCTTATCTTGTATGGAAGGCGACAGATAAGATACACATATGTTTTGCTCACACGGTAAAAATAAGGCTTTATTTTCTGCGTTTATGATAAACGTTTAATGGAACAGTCAATGGAACGTACCAAAATAGGAACATAGGAACATGAAGTTATAAATAAAATAGTATGAAAAACTTCGATATACAGTTATTATTGCTAATTAATATTTATTCAATATTTGATTTACCACATATATAATATGATGGGTCCATACATAGTGTTCTGCCTATATACTGCGACAATGTAGAAACGTTTTACAAAATATTATTGATATAGCAGTAGATTAATAACAATATTAGTACAGAGATAACGTCACAGAAAATTTAATAAAACGAATAATCATGCTGCACAACTGTTACAGACGCAAAGATTGATTTACTAATTATTAGAGATTATTATTATTATTATTATTATTATTATTATTATTATTATTATTATTATTATTACTAGAAAACTTGATACAGTTCTTGCATTATCGTGATTGTGTTCTCCGTTTATAATAATTACATTTACATCCAATAACATCTATCAGATGTGGCAAAAACAAAATCACTCCTGTGTGGGGGGGGGGAGGGGTGGAAACATTTACCTACAACATTTATATTACATTTTAAAGCAAGTTTTGTAGTTGTATTATGGAGAGATTGGTTAAACACTGCAAAGTTTTGAAATGATAAACATCTATGATGTTACTACACAGTTCATCACTGTAACAAGAACGAATGTCTAACGTTCGGCTTATAGCGTTCGAGGATTTATCGCTCGTGACAATTTTACCCATCATGCATGTGCGCTACCTATCGGATTATGCTATGAACTACTTGGCGCTCGAACGAAAACGTCCGATGCGGACATCTAAATGAAGGAATCTAGTAACCATAGAAACAACAAATATGATGATATTTGCCTACATAATGTATTTTCCTATCTAATTTATTTTTTTCCGCATCTATCCATGCTATATTTTTCTTATTTTGCCTTTGTGTTTGTCTGAGGACGTATCTCACAACACCGGTCCTTTCTGAATTATTATTTTGTAATGTTTGCACACAATACAACAATGCAAAATCGTCGTCAGTATGTCCTGCCTACGGACGTCCAGCTACGGTCGTTTGTCCTGCTCCAGTACGAATAAGGAGGTGCTGCATGCGTACACCGGATGTTAAAAAAAAGACAGACGTATATCAAAAATGTCAAAAATACGACGGACGTGTGTCTTGATTCATATGTCTAGTTCACCTATAACACAAGTTACAACGTGCGCTATAATGCCCATTAAACCAACACTCCTTGTCCCAGCAAGCATCTGCACAAATTCACGCCGGCGTGGTGGAAACTAAAACATAATCAAACACAGGGTTCTTTGTTAATAATGCTAACGGCAATATATTTCTAAATATTGATGAATTTTATCACCGCCAGGGCATTTGATTTAGATTAATACATCTGTTCATCAATCTTTACCTACCCCTGTCGGTAACAGTAGCGGTGCCTTCAGTATTAGTAATATGCGTTACAAGAGCGGTGTGTTGAAGTTTTCATGTTCGAGGAAAAGTTTGAAAAAGCGAAACGTAGTTGAGCTTTTTTAATTTCCGAGAATTGAAAGAAAACATACCGCTCGTGTATCGTACATTATGTTGTGCGAAGATCGTTTATTATATACCTGAAAGAGTAATTTCTAATTAGTTGCAATGAAATCTCCATCTTGGTTTCTGTTCAATGACGGCAAATTTGCAAAACAAAAATATCTAGCTTCAACATTGTTGCTTTAAAATATTTTCTGTGTTTACTATACTCCAGCAGGCCGTGATATACGTCTGTTTTTTTTTTTTTTTTTTTACCCCAGTCTATAAATGCGAACTTATAACAAACGGTAAGGATTTGTAATGATTTATTTTTCATTTTAATATTTTAACAATATTATTTATATAACATATTGCAGTAATAACATCGGAATCTGGAATGCTGTTAATTTTTTCACGGCTTCCTTAATGTTACTTGCATCACGAATGCAGTAACTTTAGTGGAGTTGTAGAGTTTACTTAATTTTTTCAAATTTTTAAAAACAATAATTAACAGTGCAATTTAGGTGAAATTGCAGTGGTAAGTTTCCAATTTATAATTATTACTATATTGAACGTCTCTAAAAATAATATGTTAAAAGCCTAAAGCAGTAAAATCAATATGTCACTTAAGCGGTAAGAAGAGGGAAATTGTTATATGTGTTAGGTTGGGAATACTGAATGTGGAATTTTAGACTTTCCGCGGATTGGTTTTGTGCGGAAACCAAGCAAATACGCACGATCTCGCACAAACGTAATATGCCAGGATGGCCCAAGCGACAGAAGCGTGCTGTATGTATCACTTGGTCCGAAAGGTTTCCGCCTTGGACATTAGTGTTGCGTACTTACAAATTTAAGGCCACACTACACTAAAAATTACAACTTTTTTTCAAATCGTTCTTTTTCAACCAAAATTTGACAGCATGTTTAACTATGTAAAGGACTACCAAAATCCACATTTTGAACTCCTAAATATTTTTTACTTTTGTTTTTTTTTATTTCCTTTTTAGAAATATTTTCAAACCCAAGTTTTCAGTAAAAGATCACAATTTTTAAGGTTCCTTTTTTTGTTACATTCACAAGATATAGAGAAGCTTTTCTATGCATTAATTTTATGAAATATCTGATTCATTCACTTTGAACAAATTTTCTTGAAAAGTTGAATTCATAATTCATGAACAAAATGTTAATAAAATATACCAGCAGCGCTTCTTATAAAATAAATGCATGGAAACATGCAGCTATCTCATAAATACTTGCAGTAAAAATTTCATCCAGATTGAGTAATATTTGGCATAAAAAAGTTGATGTTGAATATTAAAAAAGTAAACTTACGAAAAAGTGTATTTGAAAGTAAAATGAATATTTATGTAACACATACCTATTAAAATTCTCCTCAGCTACATTCATCTAGTAACTTCAGGGAGCCAACTTTAGAAGAAAAAGATACTAGATTTTTAATGAGAAATTTATTGAAAAAAGAATTCTTTGATGAAAAAAATTCTTTTAAAAGCTCTTTAAATACCACGCCCCTTACAGTCATAATTAAAAAAATTAACATATGTGTAATCAAAATTGAACTAAATTTATTTGGGATATGAAAATATACATTCTAAAGAAGTGAAATGGCCAATCAACCTTTTTTGAAAAATTTTCATGGTTTGAGTGGAGTTTCCCCTTAAGGAAAATTAAAATAAATAAAGGGAAAGAAAGAAAAGATTAGAAAAATTGTCTATCGTTGGTGAAATTAAAGGAATAAGTGGTTTTTGAATGAAGTAAGAATGTAGAGAGAAAGAGAGAAAAATTTCTCCTGATAGCGACGTCACAGACAAACGTCATGCCCATATGTTGGTCATATTGTACATTTTGTTCCATTTGCTTATCGTCGTAACGGCACGGTTGAGAATGCAGTGTCGTTACCTCTGTTCAGCGACAGTGTGTAGTTAATCCTTCAACTGTTTTCATAGAAGGCCAACCAGTGTTGCCATATTTAGCGATAAGTCGCTAAATCTAGAGAATTTTGAATCATTCTCGGCGGCAAATTTTGTAAAATACGATTAGCGACTTTTCTGCTGAATTTTATATTCTTCCACTTTTTTCCTTCCTTTTACGGTAAAAAAAATTCAACTGAAATCGTGCACTTAGTTTTAGAAGAGGCATGGGTGCATGACTGAGTCGTCTAATGATTCATGTATTTGTGATCAGTGATCAGGGGCGAAAGATGCTCACGGGTCAGGTCTCTCTCTCTCAATGCTACTGTTCCAACACCCATAAACGGCGGCAACTTTGATTGACACGTGACGAATTGCGAGCTACAGCTAAAGGCTGGTTCACAATAAACCGGAAACGAGAATCGGAACGAAAACGAAAACGGTAAAATTGTTAAAATGTGTACATTTAAATTTAAATGTGAGCATTCACAATTAACGAAAAGCTTGCCGGAGTCCGGGATCGGGAACGGAGAGTTGCCCAAGTTTCAACTTTGGCGTTCACGTTTTCGATCACAGCCCACTAGATTCATTCTATTGCCATCTAAAAGCTATTTTGTCGTCGTATATTTTGTAGCAAGAAGACCGTGACATAACCTATGCATTATTTAGTTCTGTGCTGTGCCTCATGGAGCAAGTTTCATTTGATGAGATTCTAATATCGAGTGCTGAGGAAAATCCTCACGTTTACGATAAGCGGCGCGTCTCGTATAAAGATGATGACGTGTCTTTCAATAGCTGCATCTTCGAACACCGATCGTAAGCGAATTATATTTTATTACTGTATTGGTTGTATTACACACTACATATTCACGCTTCAATTCAATATTTACTGTTGTGTTCATTTTTGTTCTATTGCAAATGTTTCTTCTCTAAATATTTTACGTCATGGAAGACTTAAAATAGGTTGTGATAATAAAGATGCATGGACATATTTATAGTACCGTACCTGATGAAATGTTTCAGTTGAAATTTCGAAGTTGGTTAACCTGTGTTTATGTTGGCTGCCTTGTACTCATGAGAGAACGCCATTGGTCAATTATACACAAATAACATCAGAATGCGTAATATCGACTTTACATATCGTTATTGACATACATATCGATAAGCATAGTCATCTACGTTCTTGACTTATTGTGTATCAAAAATTTTCATATTCACGTCCTCTGCTTCTCGTTCCCGGTTTATTGTGAACCAGCCTCAATTATTGGTTCTTTCCCGCAACGCGGAGATTTTCCACTCCGAACCGTCCGGAGGCAGTTGAGTTTTGGAATTTTGTGCCTACAGTTTTTGTGAAGCAAATGAGGCTGTAGTTTTTGCTGATTTTAATATATTTTAATATATAAGATTTAAAACGTGTTAAATTTCACAAAAAACAAACGCTTGAGTGAAAATTTCCACACTTACAATTTGCCAGAAAGCCTAGTGTCAATGATTGGATCAAGTGCAGTGTATTCACAATCAGCTGTTCCACCTCAACATCACAGCCGTCAACAATACAACCAGACTCCGCAGAAGAGGGTGACACGAGGAAATTATATTTTTCTCCGCATATGTATATTTCTCGTATTTTTATTCAGTTATATTTATTATTAATTTTTAGCGACATTTCTATGGATTTTTTTTTACCAAACTTTGGAGAGTTTTAACTACTTTTTGTTTAAAAGTTAGCGAGATTGTAGAGCGATATGTTGGCAACAGTGAGGCCAACATACCTTCTCGATGAAGCAGCGTAACTCTCAACATCGAGGTGATGCCGCTGGTAGCCCAAAGTTTTTGGGCGTAGGTTTAATGTCTCTCACTTTTCTCGGGGATTTTCCGTTTCCGTCAACAAACTCTCTTCATTTCACTCGAATGTTTTCGTAATTTCATTTCAGTTTCATTTTGGTATAGCGAAGGACGAACATTCCACTACACACCACCTATTTTGAGTGTAAAATAAATAAATAAATAATAATAATAATAATAGTAATAATTATAATAATAGTAATAATTATAATAATAATGGCTTTATTTAACCTGGCAGAGTTAAGGCCGTAAGGCCTTCTCTCACACTCAGCCAGGATTAAAACTTGCTTACACAGTTGAACATAAAACTTGATCGGAATTAAGTAATTACATACTGATACAATTTAGGTACATAATGAGATCAAAAGAGGTAGTTACATAAAATTTACCTCATAAAATAAAAATAAACATAGTGAAATACATATTAATTTGTTAGAATCAAATACGAATCACATAAAAACAGAAGCCGATAATTCAATAAAAAAAAAAAGAAAAATGTACACAGTAAAAATAAAAATAAACATAAATCCGTGCACGAAGAATTTTCGGTGACATCTGACGGACGTATGTCGAGATGGGATCATGACGGGAGACATCTGGTGTACACCAAGGGAAACCATAACATGATCACAATAATACGTTAATTTGCTGCCATTTCAAGACCGCAAAATGCAGATACGAATATTTTCAGTGTGGCGGAGGGAATTATGGCTTCCGTGTGAGTCCACGAACGGCCGCATAACGAAAAAAAAACCATGAGTAATATTGTGTAGGATATCAGGTATGGCTTTATAAGGCGGCACCGAGGAGAGGTAACTTGTGAAAGAATTCAGCACGGGATGTGTTAAAGATTCGCTGCGAAGCGGGAGACCGTGCACTCGGCGAGAAACTGATGCTGCCGTCGCCGAGTCATTGACTTTGTCGTCAATCCACTGTAGGCCTGCTCACCGATAAAGATCCAGTGTCTCTCCGTGCACGACAGACTGAATCTTGGAAAGCTCAGCTAAACAGTTTCGACAGACATGACAAGAATGCATCAATTTTCTGGCTAGTTGAGTTAATATTGTGTTATGGCTCACCAAATATTCAAATTAAAAAACTTATGATTCTGAGAGGAAAAATTGAGGACAACAGGAGGTGTGTTTTTATTTAGGTTATCTTTCGATAACTTTCATTCTGATCCCCTATATTTCTATTATAGATAGACACTAATCTCCCGCTTATCTCGACAAGTAACCAAATACTTCGTTATCAGGAATATTCAAAATAGCAATATTAATCAATTACAGAGGGAAAGCTTCAGTTTTGTTACAAGAGTTTTATATAAAATACACCAATAGCTTGGGATTCCAGGGATAAAACGAATCACGACATATAAATCTCAACACGGTTGTATTGATAAGGTTTTATGCACATTATATATCTTTTATTGAGAACATGTATGACAAAACTAACGGAGAATGAAATTAGGGAGGGAAATTACTTTGAGAATGGATTCAATAGTTTTGTTTTGTAACCGAAATTAGAAGTTTGATAACAACAATCATAAGAACAAAAAACTGTTTTATAATATATGACACTATGTTTTACTTTCCTTAATAATTTTACTAATTGAATCACTTCAAAATGTAAGATAAGATAATAAGATAATAACTGCCTCCCATTGGAGGTAGCCCAGAAGGACTCAGTATACTCTCCTACATGAATTTTACAATATTAAATGTTTACATAAATTTTGTAGAAAGAAAATTAAAATAAACATAAATGAATTATAAAGATAATAAAAAAAATTAAACAGAGTGAATATGATGACTCAGAATTTGGCAAGAGCGTTTCAAAACTGAAGTTATGATGTCAGCAGTAAGTGTCTGTGGTAGTTGAGAAGTCTTCCTGAATCTTTCAAAGAACTTAATCACACCACGAGTTCCACTAAGAAGACCAATCACCTCAATGTCTTCAAGCTGGTATTTTGCTTTGAAGTAATCAACTGTTGGCAGATAAATGTTGATCTTTTCTTGATTGACATCCTCCGGCTGGCTACTCCCCGTTTCAATCCTTATGGTAGGATCAATTATATATCCTTTCTTGGTAGTCTGGGAATACGCTATGATGTCAATACGTCTAGAGGAGCCATTAGTAGCAAGGCAAAAAACTTCCTCTTCTACTATCCAAGACTTTTTTCTTATCTAAGAATAACAATTCATGTTTTATTATGGATTCAAATTTATTGCCTTACATATTATAGTTAATGTGTTTAAGTTTACATGTTCATCAGTGACAGACAATGATTTCGAAATACAATTGACACAAAATTCTGCTGTGACTAGGCAATGTACCTTCACCCATAGGCTATAATAGTTTTTCAGTATCATATGAACGCAAGGAACCAGGTAGATATTAGTGCCGATTACTTTACTGTTGTCGATTTTTAATTTTCTGCAGAATGTATTCCCTGAATTTCATACATTCCTCAGCTGAAAAATAGAAACAGGGAGAAGTTATTTTTCAATTTGAAGTTGATGTTTAATAATAATCAATACTAAAATGAAGATATCGTGATAGTCGCTCTGTAGCCTGTTCAATAACACCAACAGGGTTACAACGAAGAAATAAACACAATCAAATACACGGCACAAGAAAACGGATACAACCCTAACATAATGGACAACATAATACGTAAGACAAAACAAAACCACAAAAAACAGAAGACTAGAAAAAAACACAAGAACACAAAAAATACATCATACTAATATACGAAAACAATAACACACATAAAATTCCAACCTCATTCAAGAAATTAAATTACAACATCGCATACAGAACAAATAACACTCTACAAAAACATCTCAACACACAAATAACACAAACAAACAAATACAACCACGCAGGCGTATACAAACTCAAATGTAACACCTGCAACAACTTCTACATAGGACAGACAGGCAGATCGTTTCAAACACGTTACAAAGAACACATCACAGCCATAACAAAATTATTACAAAACACCTCCACATATGCAGAACATATCACAAATTCCAACCACACTTACAGAGACATCAACACAGACATGGAAATACTGCACATCCAACCAAAAAGCCAGAAACTCAACACACTAGAACAATATGAAATATACAGACACACGAAAACACACCCCAACGATATTCTCAACACACAACTCAATTTCAAAACACATACACTCTTTGACTCAACACTACGAACGCACCCACACAGGAAACAAGAGCCGCCAACACCAACAACGACCAGTTCTGAAGATGATCCAAAATAGGTCGAAACATGTTAACAAGGTACGTTAAAATTTAACACAATAAAGACTTATCATACATATTCCGAAATATAAAAGATCATTAACTGGATTTGGAGTAATCTAAAAAATCCTTTAAATTTCCATTGCAGCATGAAGCTTTAAATTTCAGTTTCCTCATCATTTTAAATTTTGAGTTATTTCCTCTTTTAATTCTTGCCGTCGATGTAGCATTGTCTCCTTTATGACTATTCCTAGAGCATAAAATATAATTTAGGGGCTATTAGCGTTTGCAATCGATTTTTAGACCTGCCGTCATGAACGCTTTCTTTAGCACGCAATTCCCGTTTTATTATGCCATCGTTCTGAATTCTGTTTCCTAGTTTAATGTGTGTCCTTTCCTTTAAATCTTTGTAGTGAAGAATAACCTACAAATACTATCTTGTTTCTTATTTTATCTTACTTACATTTGTTCATATACTTGTCAGGGCATTTCTGAAAATAGAGAGATAAGTGGATAAGATTTGTCTGCTTTATTTCAACATGAATGTATACCATGGTGCTCTATTATTTCTAAAAAGTACTATGTAAATAATTCTATGCATTTATATGTATTACCTTTTATCGTTATTTACAGAAATAATGATTAGCCATCAGAATAACACCCATTTCACACTTTGGATCACTTAAGATCTTAGTTATAATTACAATATTCAAGTGTTAAAATGAAAACTAAGCGGTAAATTACCTTAGTTTACTAGTTTTGACTTCGTGTGAGCCATCTGGACAGTTGGATCTGTCCTGGAGATGACGACACGATGTAGAAACTTGTCAACTCAGGTAGTTCATCACTTAGTTTTCATTTTAACACCTCAAAGTTGTTGTTATAATTAGGCCCTATATTCTGAAGTAATGATTATCCGTTGTCTGTATATTGTATAAGGTTATTTAAATTCACTGCACTTACATTTCTGCAGCCTTGAATATTTATTTATTTAACGCAGTGCTCTAAACAAATGGTAAATTAGCCATTACTCCAAGCGCAGAAATATTGCGGCACAAGTATCTTGGAAATTTCTGTGCCTCTTTCTTGGAGAACTGAACGCATGGATAGATGTTAAATTTCTGTATCTTAGGGTGAGTGTGTAGGCCTACCTTACATATAGAATATAACAAATGTCAAAATATGATTAATTATTATTCAGTCAATATGGCTTAAGCATTACATTACATATGAAATAAAAACATATGAGAAAATATATTGATGTGTTACATCTTACTTTGATACAAACGTTTTCGCCTCTAATGGGGCATCTTCAGGTACAAATATAAGTATCATCTAAAATCAATTACAATATAAACTTACATATAAAACTACCTTGACTAGAATAAAATATGACATGGTGACTATGTTATCAATCAACATTAAATTGTCCTGTCAAAATTAAAAACGAATTGATTTTAAAACAATATGAATATGCTTAGCCATGCTAAGTAGATCCCTTGTGTGGTATCTCAGATATATTGCGTTGTCAATGAAATCATTATAATACTAAAACTATACAAATTAAAATCTAATATTATCAAATGTGGAATTTTTAGTATTATAATGATTTCATTGACAACGCAATATATCTGAGATACCACACAAGAGATCTACTTAGCATGGCTAAGCACATTCTATATTGTTTTAAAATCAATTCGGTTTTTAATTTTGACAGAACAATTTAATGTTGATTGATAACATAGTCACCATGTCATATTTTATTCTAGTCAAGGTAGTTTTATATGTAAGTTTATATTCTAATTGATTTTAGATTATACTTATATTTGTACCTGAAGATGCCCCATTAGAGGCGAAAACGTTTGTATCAAAGTAATATGTAACACATCAATGTGGAGAAATGTTAGGTCAATGGGACTGGGACAATCTAAATCACAAATTGACAATACAATTTGTCTAGATGATTTAAACAATTACTTCACATCCACCACTACCCACGCACCTGACGCCGCAACGAAACAACAGACTATTAATGAATTAATCTCTACACCCGCCCCAGCACGAGACAAGTTCTTCTTTTCCTACATAACACCTTCTGACGTAAAATCAGCACTAAAGCGCATCAAGTCAAAATCACAAGGAGTAGACAATATAAATATAGAACTTCTGAACAAAATTATGGACATAATTCTTCCGACACTAACCCACATATTCAATGCATCCATAATGACTTCACATTACCCAGACATATGGAAAAAGGCTATTGTTCGTCCCCTTCCTAAAATTAAGTTACCTGTAACACCTAATGACTATAGACCAATTAGTATTCTTCCTGTTCTCTCAAAAGCTTTGGAAAGAATTGTGCACAAACAACTGACAGATTACCTCAATACTCACAATATTCTTGACCCTTACCAATCAGGCTTCAGAACGGGACACAGCACATCGACTGCACTGCTTAAAGTGACTGAGGATATACGTGAAGCTTTAGACAAAGGACAGATCACAATACTAACACTTTTAGACTACTCCAAAGCCTTCGACACTGTAGACGTTGACTTACTAATTGCAAAATTAAGAGTACTGCATTTTTCTGATAATGCGTTAGCGTGGATGGACTCCTATCTTCGTGAACGCCAACAGTGCGTGTCTATTAATAATCGTTATTCCACTTGGCGTACCACGAAGACTGGCGTACCACAAGGCTCTGTCCTAGGACCTTTACTATTTTCTATTTATATTAATGATATTTCTTCTAATCTAACATCCTGCCGACACCATATTTATGCTGACGACATACAAATCTATCTGCATACTCGACCTAACTACATAAATGACGCCATAACTAAAGTTAATGATGACTTGAATTCTATATCCATATGGTCGAAAACGCACGGACTTAATTTAAATGCAAGTAAATCGCAGGCAATCTTAATAGAACATCAAAGATCGAAGTGTGACAAACAAAATTTGCCACCGATAATTGTAAATAATACTACTATTCCATACAGTACGACTGTGAAGAACCTTGGTATTTATATGGATTGTCACCTGGAATGGAATGAACAAGTGAATCACACTTCCAAAAAAATATTTTCCATTGTTCACTCATTAAAGCGACTGAAGCACTTTCTTCCTGATAAATTAAAATTAATCCTTGTACAAACACTCGTGATGCCACACTTCGACTACTGCGATATTATATTAAGTAACCTAAATGCAAATTTGAGCAGCAGGCTACAACGTGTGCATAATGCGTGCGTCCGTTATATTTGTAATATTCGTAAGTGTGATCATGTTTCCCCGTCTTTCCAAACTCTGTCTTGGCTAAGGCTAAGCGATCGACGAGCCCTGCATTCTCTTGTTCTCTTATTTCAAATTCTGCGCACCGCTACCCCAATATATTTGGCTTCTCGTTTTCAAAATTTATCCGCATATCATCAGCTAAGTACAAGATCTCATTATAACAATTTACTCATTATACCCTACCACAAGACATCTTTATATTCTTCATCCTATACAGTTTCAGTTGCTAGAAATTGGAACTCGCTTCCGAGTGATATAAGGGGTTGTTGGACAATTGCTTCATTTAGGTCAAAATTACATAAATTCTTACTTAACAGATGAATTGCTGATTAATATTTGTTACTTATAATGAAACTAACATCTGTCCATTCTTATTATTATTATCTTTAATTTATCTAAATAGATTTACAATACCTCTAATGACAATTACATTAATATTCTCATTATAGAAATAGAAATATATATATATATATATATATATATATATATTCTCCCTGTAATATAGTCCTAGTAAGCTTATATTAAATTAATTTTCTTCATTTTACTAGCTATCTCAAATATTAAATTAATTATAATTCATTGAATTAAATTAGCTCATAAATTAAGTTACTACTTTACCTTATAGATTTATCTAAATTTAAATAAATTTGTAGTGAAGATTATTGCTGGAGAACCTTTTAAGTGTAGTGAAAATATTTGTAATTTAAATTTATGTATTGTATTGATTAAGGCTGGTTGAGTGGAAGAGAAGGCCTTATGGCCTTAACTCTGCCAGCGAAAATAAAACATTATTATTATTATTATTATTATTATTATTATTATTATTATTATTATTATTATCAATATATACTCATATGTTTTTTATTTCATATGTAATGCAATGCTTAAGCCATATTGACTGAATAATACTTAATCATATTTTGACATTTGTTATTAACACGAGGCTTAGCTGAATATTTTCCAACATGAATTGTAAAAAAATATAGAATATAGACAAAACTACAATTAATGCAAGACTAAGGAATCTTATCAGCAATTGATAATAGATACTGTCTTTTGTCATTCAACAATTTCTATAGAAGGAATCACTTCGTGGTTTCTTAAGTTGTATTGATAATTTATAATATTCATAACTTTGACTATAAAGAAGAAGAGAAATATTCACCACCTCAAGTAACAAGTTATCTAAATAAAACTGTAAAGAACGTTATCTTGTTATTCAATTACTAATGTCGTTTATGAATGTTAGCACTGCTAGAAAATTGTCATTTTGTTTATTCATTAACTTTGTATTGAAGGATTGATATACCGTGCTATAAAGTAAGTATTTTTATACATTTTAATTTGACCATTTTGATCGGATGATTAAGGAGAGGATAATATATAGAAAGCATTGAAAAATTCGAGTATTAGTATAGAATAAGATTTTGATTACCAGATGAGGTGTTGAAGGAAGCTGTTAGTGCTCTTTATGAAAGCAGCCAGAAAACATGAACACTATGCAAGATACCTTAAGGATAAATTGAAAATTAATGGGGAGTTATTCGATGCCAAATTTTGTTTAGAAAACTTTAATGAGTTGACAAATGGAGAGAATATAAATGAAAGAAAAAAATTGAGATGAAGAAAAGAGTAAGAAGAATTGTAAAAAAGTGGAAGGAATAAAAAAGGTAAAGTTTCGGAAGGCATTAGGGCAGTGACACTGAAGATTGCGATGGAAGGATGTCGGAAGAAATCATCAATGTCAGCAAATTCCGTTCAGGCGACGATGTCATTAGAGAGACGACCAGGAATGACGTCACCGCAAGTCCAAGTAAGAAATACAAAGTTGCAGAAAAGTGGAGAAATAAGCAAAATATCAGATGGTAACAGAGATGGAGAACATGATGTTGGAAGGCAGAAAGAGTGAGAGAAGAAAGTTGAATCAATGAAATAGAGAGTGGAGAAAGGGGAAGTGCAGGGAGTATAAGGGGAAGTTCGGAAAATGTTAATCGATTTAGGAGTGTGGAGGGAGGTGATAGTAGGGCAGGAAAAGCAGTAAATAATCTGAGGAAATGGTGTATTAGAGGGATGAAATAATAGCAGGGTTAATAAATTATACAGGGTGTAAAAAATATATGTTACAAGGCTCGGTGTTAGGTAGATGGATACCATGTGATCACATTTTCTCAAGGGAACTGGGTAGTGATGCCTGTGCGATTAAAAAATTTCAGTACAAAAGTTTAGTTCAATATTTCTAGGCTTTCAGTGCTCAGAGTGGAATGAAGATTTCCATGTGATACAATCAATCATTCTGAATTCAGTGGTATAAAAGACAACTAAATAGTTTCGTATCCTAGTGCAAAAGAAAGGCCCTAACTGATAACCTGTTATCCCACTTTGTAAAATGTACCTCATTCTTCAGGTGCACATTACTTTCGAACATCTTCACTCATATACCTTGCATTTTTTAAAGTTATATAGTAATGTGTATTGTAAATACTAAAGCAAAATTTAGTTAAATATTTCATCCCTAGTGAAACAGAAAAATATTGAACTTTATTTAATATTTTTGCAATTTTTTTCAATGTATTTTTTTCCCGTGTTATGTCTGCGATATTCTTAAACCCGTAGGCCTACTATGTAGTACATAAGCTGCAGAAAACACTGTAAAAATTTTATGTAAATTGATTCATTGGTTTCAGAGAAAAATGCACTTGAGTTTGAAAAATGTGAACTTGTGGAAAACTGCATTTAAAAAACAGAGGGATATGTGAATTACATTCACAGTCAAATTTAAAGAGGTTATTTAAAGGGCTTACCTCCAGAAATACCTCCCACAGTATTTATATTGTTTTAAAGAGCAAGTTTTGTACTACCTGGTTCCCTTAATAAACCCATGCCCAGAAACGCTTTGTTCACGTGCGGAAGACGACGTAGGCAGTACGGATCCCAAAAGTTAGGAAGAAGTAAACAAAGCGTTACTGGACATGGGTTTATTAACAAAATATGATTACATGGTATCCATCTACCTACCAACGGGCCTTGTAACTTATATTTTTTACAGTCTGTATAATGTAAAAATAGATTTGAACGGATACACTTTGTCAAGGAATTGAAATTGTTTTGTTACATCAAGTGAAACCAATGTTATAAGGTAAGAGCGCTAATGTCAAACTGATTCCAAGGCGAGTTTAATAATGGATAATGTTCCTCCTGAAATAGTCAACAGGGTTGATAAGTTGAAGTTATTTATGTTATGTACAGAGGAAATCATTTAGTTAGTTATTAGAAAGGTGGCTGTGTAATTGAATGAGGAAATTAACATAAATAGCTTTTAGTGTGAATGAGAATAGGGGAGGTGAAGTAGCTTAACAATGTGTGATAAATTAGAAGGAGGGTTAAGTGAAGGTGAAGGGACATGAAAGACATAGTTAAGAGGAGGTATTAAGGTCACATTCGTCTGTGTCTTAAGCTGTAAATAGTGTAAGGGTATTCTGACCTGAATACAGAAATTGGAAAAGTCAGTACAACCGAATATGTACATTTCAATTTTAATATTTGAATGTAGCCTAAATACGTGTTAAGGGTGTTTGAGAATAAGGTGCTTAGGAAAATATTTGGGGCTAAGAGGGATGAAGTTACAGGAGAATGGAGAAAGTTACACAACACAGAACTGCACGCATTGTATTCTTCACCTGACATAATTAGGAACTTGAAATCCAGACGTTTGAGATGGGCAGGGCATGTAGCACGTATGGGCGAATCCAGAAATGCATATAGATTGTTAGTTGGGAGACCGGAGGGAAAAAGACCTTTAGGGAGGCCGAGACGTAGATGGGAGGATAATATTAAAATGGATTTGAGGGAGATGGGGTATGATGATAGAGACTGGCTTAATCTTGCACAGGATAGGGACCGATGGCGGGCTTATGTGAGGGCGGCAATGAACCTTCGGGTTCCTTAAAAGCCATTTGTTTGTTGTAAGCTGTAAGCCTAAATACGTTTAATGTTGTAATACAATTATTTTGAAATGCATCAGAGTAAATGGAATACAATATTGTTTATAGCCATTTATTAGATTATGGACACATTTAAGGAATTTATTGTGATCCCATGTATTATTTGGAAAGATAATGATTAATATTATACACGTGAATTTTTTACATACTATTAAATCCATTGAAGAAAGAGGGACAGAAAGGGGAAGGCTAAACCACAGTTTAGTATATACAGTTGCGAAGCTCAATACTTACTAAATATGCAAACATAAACAGTTGAAATACGCATCCATAGATAGTTGCTAGCCACCAGGATCGCTACTATCCCCTCATCACAGACTCCTTCCCTATCACACGATAAAATGTATTGTACTTTTGATATCGTGTTCTTTTGAAAAATTAACACCTTCCTTCCACTATTGAAATACGAAATACATAAGGTTTATATATTATTTGAATAAACTCACCTTCCTCGATCTTTCGGAAGAAGGATAACAGAATTTAAGTTCGCAATAACAAGTAGATACAAGACCTACTAATTTATTACACATGGCCAGCTACATGAAATTCCACTTACAATTTTTTGTGCATGAATTTCTTATAGCAATGTTAATTCCTGGTTTATGTAAATGGATGCACTACTTTTCTTCCCTCCTATACCTAGTAAAGTGATTTGTTTGTATTTTACACTAGTGTCGTCAAAATTCGGTCGTGAAAGAGAGTAGCAAACAGTGTTTCCGGTTCTCAATCGTTAATCCAAAGGCATAGTCAGGTTAATATTGAAAATGTTAGGTCTTGGCACTTCATGGCCTGTAGCGCCAAGGATTATTATTATTATTATTATTATTATTATTATTATTATTATTATTATTATTATTATTGTAAAAATAAAATGATGTCCCTGTAGTCCTAGTGCACTTGGACGATTCAGCTGATGCTATTTCTAGGCGTTGTCACATTAGTAATGCTGTCTAATTTCAGATCTGTAAAGATGTGTGTGTTAAGTCATGATACTTACTGCTATTACAATAAAGTGCACGAAACTGTAAGCCATGCCTGCCGCCAGGTTGCAGGATTTCAATCCCTGTTGTTCTGCTGCACCTGGAAGATACGATTTAGTAACTTATTTGCACTTAATTTCATATGTAGTTTCTTAATCACATAAAATTATAGACTAAACTTTGCGTTTGACTAAAAATAATCTCAATTTCAATTGCTGTTAATATTTACCTATGAGCTTACATCTTTAACTCGACGGTGATCGCACATATTTTCTCAACTCACTCCGCATCTCTCAGGTTATTATGTATTTTCTTTTTTTAGTAAATGGCAGCTCAACTACTGGGTGTTCATTTCAAAGTGTATCATGACGTCACTGTTGTTGGGTCACCGATTTGAAGCGAGTTTCAGTTTATATGTTAGAGAAGTTGCCTATTATTTAAGGCGTTCTTCAATCTGAACTTGAGAACGTGTACGGTATAACTTGAACGTCGTAGCAACAGATGGCGGTCTGTACGGTCTGTATGTTACCATAACCTCTTTCCAACTGTGTTTTGCGCCGGCAAGTCGTACGTAGGGTATTTGTTATCATCGGTTGCGTACAGTAACATTCCACAACACAAATCAAATGCTCCGTGTCCATGTTGACCGTCGAAGTTAATGTCAACAAATACGTAAGCAATCGTCTTAACCCTCTCCCCATATCCCGACAGTACGTATTTCCAAACAGTTCACATTCTTGCCACTACCGGCGTTACAGTATGTACTCTTTAGAATAAACGCCGTACTTGCTAGGCAACTTCTCTGCCTCATAGGTTATACACCTCTGCGGAAGTGTAGGAAGATTGAATTCTCTAGGCTCATCGGCTAGCCACATGACGACATACAGCGAGCCACGACACTCTTTGAACTGAACACGCAGTATGTTTTTACTTAGTAACATAGAGCTCTGCCGGGTTGAAGATGTGCGCGGTGATTGGTTACCTCTTCTTTTATTTCCTATTACAATATTCAGAAAAACTTTGAATGTAATGGGAAGGATTTACAAACGAAGTTGACGATGTTGTCAGCTTTGAGAACCTTACGGAGGAAACTACAGACGCTGATATTTCTTCTTTCCTTCAGCACACACGTATCTGCGAAATATTTGTCCTTCATGGAATTGAGTGTGAGGCAGTGAAAAAATGTACCAATTCAAAATAACATCGAAGGAGAATTTTATTCTGGGCTGCAGAGGTGCAATTAAATGCTTTTCATGCAGTTGTCTCTACGTCATTGAAACATCACAACTGTACCAGGACGTAATGGAGGACGCATGAGATTCAGTGAACTAACCTTTTGCATTAGCGTTTGCCCCGGAGGCACCATCATTGCAATAGGGTTTGACAATATCATTCAATTCTTCCTGCACAAAATAATGTTGGCATTCCTTTTTGAAGACTTCCGGCTTCACATTTCCCTTTCCGTCACACTGAAAATATATAGAACAGTACATTTGTGACACGATCTCTTTTCATTTCTTCTATTTACTTATATATAAGTTAGGATCGTCAAATGTTGGGATTCTTGACGATTATCTTTCATGTAAAATATTAGAAGAATAGTTCTTATTGTGTATCAGTGCAGTGTATTTTCTGGGTACTGGTAGTAGGATGTTTAGAAAAGAAGACTATCTACTGATTATTATTTTTTATTTTTTTATTGGGTTATTTTACGACGCTGTATCAACATCTAGGTTATTTAGCATCTGAATGATATGAAGGTGATAATGCCGGTGAAATGAATCCGGGGTCCAGCACCGAAAGTTACCCAGCATTTTCTCGTATTGGGTTGAGGGAAAACCCCGGAAAAAACCTCAACCAGGTAACTTGCCCCGACCGGGATTCGAACCCGGGCCACCTGGTTTCGCAGCCAGACGCGCTGACCGTTACTCCACAGGTGTGGACTCTACTGATTATTGAAACTTATACATGATCCTTTGACAACATATTATCAATTTTAGGTTAGATGATTCAAAATTGGAGTTGCTATTATCATTTAAATTGTGTATTGCCATGGAATTTATGGTATGTACTCGTCTAGTAATAGCAAGTAGGTTTCTTACCTCCCTCAAAGAATTGTTTTCATACAGTTCAAGGAATAAAATGTTTTCATCTTGTATTATAATCATCTTTTATATATCAATATTCATATGAATGAGGTCTCGCCCACCTCATTGAATATTACACGACTAGTGTGAACTAGTCAGTTGCATTATTACTGTTAAATACGAGAAAAATTCGTACCGGCACCGGGAATCGAACCCACGACCTCTCAGCTCTGCGCGCTGAACGCTCTTACCAACTGAGCCATGCCGGGACACGATCCACGGCGCCGGCCGAACCCCTCTCGTAATGCTATTATACGGCCTTACTACCTGCATTTGAGACGATACAAGTCATGTATGCAGGAGCGCATATTAAATGACTTTGTGGCCATATTCAACATCAGTTTAATGAAAACTGCTAACAGTTTATATAATTATATCAAATATTCATATGAATGAGGTCTCGCCCACCTCATTGAATATTACACGACTAGTGTGAACTAGTCAGTTGCATTATTACTGTTAAATACGAGAATTTTTCTCGTATTTAACAGTAATAATCATCTTTTGTTTGAAGATAAATGCCATCCAACAGAATTTAAGTTGGCAATAATAAGTAGATACAAGGCCTACTAATTTATTACACATGGCCAGCTACGTGAAATTCCACTTACAATTTTTTGTACATGAATTTCTTATAGCAATGTTAATTCCCTATATATATATATATATATATATATATATATATATATATATAATTTGAACTCGTAATAGAAATTACGGGAAAACGGCTGGACGGATTTTAATAAATGATCCCTCATTTTGAAGCTTGGAACTCAAAGTTTTTCGGAAAAATAGTAGTTTTCAGTGAAATGTCAATTTTTAAACATAATTTTCCTATTTTCCAAAATCCATCTGTCGTCAGTTTTGAGATCTGGCTAATAGCATTCACGGCCGACTTGATATTCCCTTCGCTTTTTTGTAAAGGAGAAGCGAAGCGAGAATCAAGTCGGCCGTGTTGCATTTCAGAATGAAACAAAATACATACTACAGTAAACAATATTACACGAAGGCCATGATCTGCAAGAACGCTGACATATTTAGAGCTCAAATTAAATTGGTTATTAACAACTTAACTTACTAAAAATAATTTACAGGTTGTATTCTGTAGTGTGTAATTTTCTGGTTACAGCTTGTATTGGATATTAAAAACTACAAAACTTGAGGTGGTTTCATGACATTCTTACCACTAGAAATGAAATATTATTGTAGTTAATGCCATGATGTGACTATTTTTAATTAATTATACATATTAATCCTGTATTGATGATATGAAAGTGAAACGTTTTGGGGTTATATAAGTAGATATAGAGAATAACTTAAATTAGATTTTGATTTCTATATTTTACTGAGTGGCGGCTGTATAGTATATGTTACTGAAAGCTATAAAAATTACGTAAGATAATATTATTAAAAATCAAATATTTTTATAATTATTAATCAAGTGGGGTTGGGTCTTTTTCATATATTTAATGGCGGTGTGGTGTAGATATTTATATGCGTGGTTCTCTTCAGTATTAGCTCGAGAGAGAGTATTTTTCATTCTTATGGAAGCAAATTACTTTCCGAATGTCTGGTATTCTTCATTGACAATAAATCTGAAAAATGTTTATTTGAACGTGTAATGAACTTAGTTTGCAGCATTTGCTGCACAAGCCACTAGTATGGACTATACTTTGAAATGAACATGGTATATATACGTATATATAAAGTACATATAACGAAGCATATAGAGAAACATTTAGTTTGAATGATATTAACTCTCTTCTTAAGAAATCAGAGGTGCCTCATAGTTACACGTAATGTTAGGTCGCTCCCATGGACAATAGCCACTGAAACCTGCAGCATGTTCCTAGAAGTGTAATTGTTGTAAATTCGTTCAGTTTATTCACAGCTCATGCGAATTGCTCATTACTTTAACCGTAGCTATATTCAACTCAAAGCTTTTTGCATGTTTTACATAGTTGTGTTATTTTTACTGCGAGGATCAGTGATGGAGTTCAAGGTATGGCCGCTGGGGAGAAGTCCCTCCGGATTCTAGGATTCCCACACGGAGATTCAAACGTTTCTTTAAACTAAAAACTATAATTTACAGAATATTACTGGTACTTTTCACTTTGATATGTCTTTTCAGTAACTAAAATAAATTTCCTCATGCAAATTTTCAGGTAGTTGCTTCAATGGAAATTGATGGTTTCTTGTTTATGTAGGGAATTTTGGAAATGCTAGTTGGCGACACTATTCGCATGGCTGGTCTGCCATCCGATCTTGATCGAAGAGTGACGTATTCCTTATTGTCCCATCAACAGGATAATTTAGTGAACAGAACCCCTGAATTAGCTTGTGATACTTAGTGGCCTCATTATCTAAAAAGAATACTTTAATACTCGTATTTTCGAGAAACCGGCCTTCAATACCATAACCTAACCGAAGTAAATTGACGTGGCTGTGTACTAGTAGAAAAGTCCTGAAACAGGTCTGAAGATGTTACGAATAATCGTGGATTAAGTATAAGGCTTTGATAAAGATAAATTACATGAAATTATTACAAAGAGAATTAGGCCTACAGATAGGTCATGAAGTACTGAAATAAGTTGTTGCATATCATTTTATTGCCAACTTATGAAGAAATATGCATATTTATATTTGAGGCCAAGCAATATTGCGTATAGGGTTCTTTTGGGAGATCTCGATACTTTTAAGAAAAGTAAGCTATTGTGAGCACTGTCAATAGTGAAAAATTCTCGTGTGACCAACACGAGTAAAAGTGTTATAAAATATTTATATTTCAGAATAGTACATTATGCAACGAGCCTATAATGAAGGTAATTAAGAAGTGAGTATGGATATTTATGAAACGAGCGAAAGCGAGTTTCATAATATTCATACGAGCTTCTTAATTACCATTATAGGCGTGTTTCATACGACTTTTTATGCTCGACCATATTTATAACTTGATATTACTAATTTTCTTTGTATCTGACCTAGACCAATGTCCCGTATGTTGTGAGATGTTGGCAGACGCGAAAGTATTGATTTTTTTCGAGGAACAGATGTTCACTTTGACCTTGCTATGCCATAAGAACCTACAGAAATAACATTGAAATTAAATTAGACATTGAAAAACGAGATGACAAATTGAATTTATTTGAATATTATTTACAATTAACGCTAATTATTATAGTAACAGAACATAACCTTCTGCGACAGTATTGGATTTCCAGCCTCCGTGACTTTTCACTAATTCTCTTTCGATTGCATATCCGAGAATATTCGATACTTGCGGTTTTATAACGGTAGAAAGCTGACCTGTCATTGGCTGAACAGTTGTAACCTGACTCGTCATTGGCTGAAAGACCTGACCTTTAATGAGTAGGTGTACTTTAATGACATGCATTAAAGGACAGCTACCAGGTGTATAATTACTACATTTCGGCATGGTCGAGCATGAAGATATTTTGTGTTGTAAATATTAGTTCTTAAAGTGTTTATTACCTTTGTCATTCTCTATTATGTCGAAATCTCTCCCATTATGAGAGCAGTCGACGCTTCGGCGTCATATTCTATTTTTATTAATACGATGATATAAAATGATCACATTGGCGCCAGATATCTGAAATGTACGAAAATATTTTCCTAGATATTGCAGGATAACCGAGAATAAAATTTGCGTTAATTGATCCCAAATTAACCTTTTTCCTTAGCGTGTCGAGATGTTCGTAAACGACCCTGTCTTCCCAGGTTCGCAAGAAACTAATATTCAACAATTTTCAGCCAGAAAAAGAAATAAATAACGAGTATTTAATAATTTTGCAATAAAAATATGCAACAATTTATTTGAGCGCTGTACCTATATTGAAACTAAAACTTTGTAGAAATTAGACGAAGATTATGTACCTCCTCAGTCACATACCACACTTACCGCGTTTTGCTTCTTGCATATACATTCGTCCGCACACTGAAACAGATATTTTTTGAAATGTTAATACTTCATAATTAAAAATGAATGAGATATACATGGAGCATATAAGAAGACAAAGAGGAAGGCAGAAAATAGAAAGGATTGTAGAATGCTAGCTTTGTAGTGAAAGCCCTGCCCTTCCGGCAGGACATTGAATGAAAGAATGAATTAGGGAAGAGTTGGGTAGTATCGGACATCGGGTAATATCGGGCAGTGAGTTTATTTCATCCGCAACCAGATGATAGTACCTGAATGACATGGTTACGTTTCTGTGATGTCTCATACAGTTACGTAACCACGTCATTCAGGCACTACCATCTATGGTAGATGAAAGAAACGCACAGTCCAGTATTACCCGATGTCCGATAGTACCCAACTCTCCCTTACTTATGTCCTATAATATGTTTCAGGATTATGTTTTGTTATGTACTTAAATTTGCAAGCAAGGTATGATTATTATGCAAGAACAAAATAGGGGCTCATTGGCACTATACCCATTGATGTCGACGAGAGCGCAAGCGTGCCTCACCTTTCGCATGCGCTGTTCAGAGAACGTAAGGGATGCTGGTGAACACAAGGGTTGTAAATACGTTGGATATTGAGTTAGACGTAGTAAACCTAAGTTTCAATCTGACTGCACTCTTGACTTCTTATGTAATGAAAGTGGAGGTGATATGCATCGTTTGCTATGTGTAAATAATTTAGTTACAAAGACAAGCAGTGTCGAACGCCTGAAATTATTAGTCCATCTACAGAATTATGTATTCAAAATAAATAATAGTAAATGTACGTGAAGATGTATTGTAGAGCTTCTTCCTCACAGCATTGTTTTTATGTTTACCGAATGAAGTAGAAACAAAAGTGTGTGCTGCTAATGACGCAGACTCGTTACATGTCAGTCACGAGTTGTGTCTATAAATTGCCCAGATTTTCGTACATAAATTTTCAGTTTGACGGCGTTTCTTACGATTGTGGTTAAATCAAGAAAAAGTTATGTCCAGGTTTTTTTAATTGCGTCAATAAGTTATTTATTGGATTCTATACTAATAATAAATCTGTAGCCGAAATTTTTCTGGTAATTTTCGATTTTCGAAAAATAATTGGTCCTAACATATATAATTAACCACCCTGAAACCGAAAATCGCTTTTTTGAAATTTTTGTTTGCATGTCTGTCTGTCTGTATGTTTGTTACCTTTTCACGCTATAATGGCTGAACGGATTTCGATGAAAATTGGAATATAAATTAAGTTCGTTGTAACTTAGATTTTAGGCTATATGGCATTAAAAATACGTTATTTAAAAAGGGGGTTATAAGGGGGCCTGAATTAAATAAATCGAAATATCTCGCTTATTATTGATTTTGTGAAAAATGTTACATAACAAAAGTTTCTTTAAAACTAATTTTCGATAAGTTTTATTCCTTGAAAAAGTTTGATAGGACTGATATTTAATGAGATAAATGAGTTTTAAAATTAAAATAACTGCCATCTAAGGCCGTGTAATGAATTAAAAAACAAATGACTTCGTCTATAAGGGGCCTTGGACAGCAACAAACGAAAGCTATGAAAGATAGCCTACAGAGACTGTTTCTGTGTTTCTGTGAAGTAATATCGGAAGCTAAATTAACCGATTTGTATAATTAAATATTCTTTCACCATTGGAAAGTGTAATTTCTCTAGATGGACATAATGCTATAATGTTATTACAGTAACTTCTGATATAATATAATATAATATAATATAATATAATATAATATAATATAATATAATATAATATAATATAATATAATATAATGTAATGTAATGTAATGTAATGTAATGTAAAGTTAAGTAATGTAATGTAAAGTAATGTAATGTAATATATAATATAATATAATATAATATAATATAATATAATATAATATAATATAATATAATATGTAATTTATACAATATAATTTAAGTAATTTGAAGAGTTCAGAACCATAGTGGGCCAAGCGCCATTTACTGAATACGTAGAAAACAAGGGTTAAAATTAAGTTATTACCATAATTCAATAGAAACCTATAACAAGTAAAATAAAATATACACATTAAATCAAAATTATGTCAATCTTCATTAAACTATGGTTGCATGTAATAAAAATTAAGAAACATGTTAAAGGAATTGTCATTGCACCAAATGAGTGTCTCTGGACCAAAATGACCGCATTTTAATTATTTGGATGCAATTTAAATTAAGTAACTTATTAAACGATTTATCCTTCTATCAAACACGAATTTTCCCTGGATCAAACATCCTATTTTAATTATGTAATTACTTTATATTTATTTCTAACGGGTGCAGCGGAGCTCACGGGTACGGCTAGTTCATAATAGAAGAATAGAGACATTCCAGAGCTAGTTGACTCTACATGGATCGAGTACCTTAATTTTTTTTACGAATAGGTTCGAGCTTCTGAACGTTTTCATTTGAGAATGCAAAAAAGAATCAATTAACTTGTGATTTCATAAATATTGTTAAAAGCTTACAGATGAAATTTCATTGCGGATGTGAAAGACCTCAAAACAGAATTTTTATAATTTCAACGCCTTCAGCCATTGAACACCTTGCTCAACAGTGTAAAATACTGCAATGTTTTACAAACTCTCTGGGATGAGTTTCATAGGCAATATAAATATATTGATCTGCTCCATCCCAAGTTGGCTTTGTTTTGTGATCCTTACTCATCAGACTCAAAAAATATAGCATCACAGTTACAATTGAATACCTGTAATGACAATATCCCAGTCCAAAATTTACCGAATTAGATTTTTTACATGGCAAGTTGTGTTTTGCATAGGGTACCATTCTATAAAAAAAGAATATCCCAAGTCCGACTCTCAGCCTGTGTTTTTGGATCATACAGTTATTTATTTCAATTTTCATATTGCAAGCCTATATAGATTCATTGGTCTTCTGAAAAAATTACTTCAATATACTTGGAATATTTGCCAATTTAGGTCTTCCATTAGAGTTTATTTTGCTGCAGAAAACAACATTTCACCGGACATAACAAGGTTGGTGTCGGGAAAAAGTACAAAAAGCAGTTCTGATTTATGCGAGAAGTCTAGAATTTTAATTTGTTTCTACAAGTGTGATGCTAATATAAGTACTTACGTACTTGTTCATGGTTTTTAGGAAGGTTCATTCCCGCCCTCACATAAGCCCACCATCAGTCCGTACCCTGAGCAAGATTAATCCCGTCTCTACCATCATATCCCACCTCCCTCAAATACATTTTAATATTATCTTCCCATCTACTTCTCGGCCTGCCCAAATGGTCTTTTTCCCCTCAGACCTCCAAACTAACACACTTTATGCATTTCTGGATTCGCCCATACATGCTACATGCCCTTCCCATCTCAAACATTACGGTTTAATGTTCATAATTATGTCAGGTGAAGAATACACTGCCTGCAGTTCTGCATTCTGGAACTTCCTCCATTCTCCTGTAACTTCATCCCTCTTAGCCCCAAATATTTTTCTAAGAACTTATTCCCAAACACCCTTAATATCTGTTCCTCTCTCAAAGTGAGAGTCCAAGTTTCACGACCATACAGAACAACCGATAATATAACTGTTTTATAAATTCTAATTTTTAGGTGTTTAGATAGCAGAATTGGAGACAAAATGTCTCAACCGAATAATAGCAGATATTTCCCATATTTATTCTGTGTTTAATTTCCTCCCAAGTATCATTTATGTTTGTTACTGTTGCTCCAAGATATTTGAATTTTTCCACCTCTTCGAAGGATAAATCTCCAATTTTTATACTTCCATTTCGTACTATATTCTGGTCACGAGACATAATCATATACTTTGACTTTTCGGGATTTACTTCCAACCCAATCGCTTTACTTGCTTCAACTAGAATTTCCGCGTTTTCCCTAATCGTTTGTGGATTTTCTCCTAACATATTCACGTCATCCGCATAGACAAGCAGCTGATGTAACCCGTTAAATTCCAAACCCTGTCGGTTATCCAGAACTTTCCTGATGACATATTCTAGAGCGAAGTTAAAAAGTAAAGGTGATAGTGCATGTGCTTGCTTTAGCCCACAGTGAATTGAAAAGAAGCAGGCAGAAGCAGGCCTATACGGACGCTGCTATAAGTTTCACTGAGACATATTTTAATTAATCGAACTACTTTCTTGGGAAATATCTAATTCAATAAGAATATTACGTTATATTATTATTGCTCTCTTAACGGAGTCATATGCCTTTTTGAAATTAATTAATAACTAATATGTAGTAGATGATCATGTAAGCGTTACGTAACAATAATTATACTAATTATAGGCCTATAGGCATCATTATGTATAACTATATTATGTATATGTTTATGTTAAAGAGATAGTTTATTGTTTACAGAAATGTGAAGGGCTATTACTACCGATGTGAGCAGGTATAAAATCATATCATATCATATCATATCATATATCATATATCATATATCATATCATATATCATATCATATCATATCATATATCATATCATATCATATCATATCATATCATATCATATATCATATCATATCATATCATATCATATCATATCATATCATATCATATCATATCATATCATATCGTGTCGTATCGTATCGTATCATATATTGTATCTTATATCATATCACATATCATATATCATATATCATTCCATGTCTTATATCATACCATACCATATATAATATATCATACCATATCATATATCATATATCATACCATATCATATATCATATATCATACCATATATATAATATATCATACCATATCATATATAATATATCATACCATATCATATATCATATATCATACCATATCATATATAATATATCATACCATATCATATATAATATATCATACCATATCATATATCATATATCATACCATATCATATATCATATATCATACCATATCATATATCATACCATATCATATATAATATATCATACCATATCATATATCATATATCATATCATTGTCATGTGTTTATCATTTCTTGTAGGCCTATCATTTTTTTATCATATGCACAATGTCCTAAGATTTGTTTTCCTTTCGTATAAATTTAAAAAAGGAAAGTAGTGTTAATGTACTAATTGCATTATTGATAATTATAATAGCGATTAATTATATTCTAGTTATTATCTGAAACTGCTCTTCCAGTCAAGTTAAACGACACAATAATCCCCTCTGCTTCCTGTGTTTAAAACCTTTGAGTTGAATTTGACACGGATTTAAACTGGAATTACCAAAACCCATATTATCAAGAAAATGCTTTTCATACTACATCCCTTAAACAGCATTCGAAAATTCCTCCCGCTATTACTCAAGAAAATACTAGTGGAAACACTAGTAATGCCCCACTTCGATTATTGTGTTTCTCTACTGACCGACCTCAATGTCAACCAGTCGCAAAGATTACAACGTGTTCATAATTCTTGTGTTCGCTTCGTCTGCGATGTCCGTCGCTCTAACCACATTACCCCATCCTTCCAAACTCTAAACTGGCTACGGCTTAACGAACGTAGAAATTTTCATTCTCTTGTTCTCCTTTTCCAAGTCCTTCACACCTCTACACCTACCTACCTTGCCTCCCGTTTCAGTTACCTGTCATCATATCATAATCTCTTCACACGCACGCAAAATAGCCTCATACTAGCCATACCAACACATAAGACATCATCGTATTCATCATCATACACAATCTCGCTGTCGCGCTTGTGGAATACCCTGCCCAGTGACATGAGAGACTGTCGGAATTTAGTAGCGTTCAAAAGCAAGCTTATTAAGCATTTTGTTACTGCGTAGAGTAGGTTTAATTTTTACTTAGTTAATAAAAAAAAATTCTTTCTTCTTAATTTTTTCAATGAACTGCCTAGCTCTTATTAGACTGTTAATCTCTTAGTACTTTGATTTTTATTGTATTTGTATATTCAATATTAATTGTAATTGTAATTGTATTCTTAATATTGTAGTTACAATCCCATGGTAGAGGGGAAGAGAAGGCCTGATGGCCTTATCTCTGTCAGGTTAAATAAATAAATAAATAAATAAATAAATAAATAAATAAATAAATAAATAAGTTAAGGAGATGATATATTTATTGTAGCCTAATTAATCTCAATGGAAATATCATAATTATCCAGATTCGATAATATTATCTGATGCTTAACTGTAATAGGAGTTATAACAAAAAGAATACTTACATATTGAGCTTGAAGTCCTTCTTTCGATTTATCGCAATCAAATTTTCCTGAAATAATTGGTTAATATTATTTCTTTATTTATTTGGATATTCATAAAATAAATATTCACGGACCAATAATATAAAACTTACTATTTTTCATAGAATTGTAACACTCCCTCCGAAGTTTAGCTTTTTTCTTCGCCATATCTCTGTTGAAATCTCCGCAGCATGACTGGAAAACGTAAATACAAACAAACTGTTAATAAATGCACGTTGCTTGCGATCAGATCCGAAGTGGAAGGTTCAGATTTGAACCAAGTGTTCGGCATGTTGGAAGAAGATAAAAGTTCCAACAGACGTATTTTCAAAAAGAAGTGAATCCGATGTGAATGAACATTGTGAGACATTCTGAGGACATTCCCAGCAGAAGTTACGCTGAGTACCTTAAATATGGCAGTGTTACACATACCGTTATACTTGTTGCTCGCATTGTTGCTTAGACTCCTCACCATACCAAAGCTAAGATGTTTCTATGGGTACAGTCTGGCAACACAGCCTTAAGCTATGCTAGTTTTTCAGGTTTTGTCACGCACGATCAACCCCTGAATGGAACTAATATCTTACTGCAAACATATTCCGCTACGATAGCACTACCAGGCTAAGAAAGTACTCTAATCTGATGTCATAGAAGAGTAGATAATGTACCTTTTCTTCAATTTCTTCATCGTTACGCCGTACTCGTGACAAATGAGCAGCGGTGAAGGGTTCGAGTCCGACATCAGAAGACAGAAAAACTTCTTTGAGTCCGTCCAGATCCACATCAAGGGACGAGGAATGTCCTGCAATGAAGAAATAGATCGTCTAATGTATATTTGTCAACTTCGCGACATGAATATTCGTAGACATTTGTGTTTGTAATTTTTTTTCAGGAGATTTAAATTTCCGTGTTGGCATATTTTGATCGTTTTTTTTTTTTTTTTTTTAGGAAATGTTATTTCATAAACATTCATATATGTAAGTGGTTACTTGTACCCTAGTTGCAGAACAAAAATAACGGCGTTTTAAATTATTACTAAGTAACTATACCAACTTTCCATACATCCGTGACTAAGGAATGGTAAGTTATCAGCAGACATCGGATTCTAGGGCAAATGCCTATTTTGTTTCTTTAGGAGAAAAGTAAAAATAATTATTAATATTTGTGTTTAATGGAAATTGAAAGGTATTCAAAGAGTTTTATAGTGCCCTAAAATGCCCTAAAACGGTTATTAGAGCCTAATTTGTTAATATTCGCCTAAAAATGCCTAACTCACTGTAAAGTTTCGCATTTTACTCTTACTTTTTATAATTTATACATGCATTCACTGCGAAATTTAAGGCATTTAAAAAGTGGAAAGTTTGCGTCACACCGGCCATGAAACCATTGATAAAGGAAACAAAATGTTTTGAATCTCACGACACTCGCAACAGATTTCACCGAATTTAACATGTTTGGAGGCATAAATGCCGACAAAGAACCAACCTTAGTTTTGAAGCAGGCAACAATCACAACATGTGCTGCTACCGATTCAGAGATACACTATACTATAAAAATGACTGTTTTCGGTCTGAAACCGATTAGCTGTACTGCCCTTCAGAGTGTCATAAAATCACAATTTTTGGAGAAAGAGTGTTTTTGAAATATTTATGAAAAGTCGTAAAACTGCGAATTAGTAGGGTAAACCGTTACAAAATATTTAAAAGAATGGCCCTCCTAGTGTTAACACTACCAGGAAATGCAACAATAAGTGGAACTTTGCATTTTTGTCCAATTGAATCTCAATAACAACGGTTCATTTGAATGCTCGTTAACAGTTGCTCTTTCCCTCGCCTTATTTGTGTTGAGAAGTTTTGAGCGTAGGACGTTTTCCTGTGAAGTTTAACGCGATAATGCCGAAAAATATAAGTGCAAAATCTACATTGATCCGGCAATGGCTAACAGAATATTCAGAATTCGCTTATGATGGAAAAATAATATTCTGCAAGATTTGTAGCAAACAGGTATGTAACAATAGTTGAAATATATAAATTCTATTAATTTTAATGAGTAGGCCTATAATATTTATACATTGACTGAGCTATCCTGAGGTATAATTCTTTTTAAGACCACTACACTTTAACCTTTTAAATTCCGATAGTTAAATTATTTGCAGGTCATTAAAATTTTGATTGTTCGAACCCACTAACTTTGTGATAGAAATACGGCAATACAACAATTAGGATTTTATTTTAATTCAGTTTACTTTACATTTTTAGATTTCGCAAGAAAAGAAGTGCCACCTAAAGCAGCATGTGCAAGGAGCGGCTCATAAGGCTAAAGCTCAGCAGAAAAATCAACTGCAACAAACTTTACTAACACAGCCTACTTCATCCAATCTCAGCAGCAATTTCTATGCTGATTTAACCAGAGCGTTTGTTGCTGCTAACATTCCCTGGAATGCAATTGAAAATCCGGTTTTAAGACAGTTTTTACAAAAATACTGCAAACAAAATATCCCATCTGAGTCGACCCTAAGAAAAAATTACTTAGTCAGAATATACAATGAAACTTTAGCTTCCATTCGGGAGGATATAGGTGATTCTCACATATGGGTCTCTGTGGATGAAACCTCAGATCCTATGAATAGGTATATAGCAAATATGGTAGTAGGAAAACTTAGTCCTGATGGACCTTCGATTCCACACCTCGTATGTGTTAAGGAACTTTCGAAAGTGAATAGCCAAGCCATTGCTTATTTTGTAAATAAAGGCCTACAGTCTTTATACTCATGTAATATAGACGATTCTAAAGTTCTGTTGTTTTGTACTGATGCTGCCTCATACATGGTTGCTGCAGCTCCACTTCTTAAAACATTTTATCCTAACCTCACGCATGTAACCTGTCTAGCACATGGCCTTCACTGGGTTTCTGAAACAATCCGGAATGAATTTCCTCTTGTCAATTCGTTTATTTCTAACACAAAAAAAATGTTTTTGTAAAGCCCCATCCAGGATTTCAATATTCAGAGAGAACTTTCCAGATATCCCACTCCCACCTCAGCCGGTTGTTACACGATGGGGAACCTGGATTCAGTCAGTGGTGTATTATTCTAAGTATTTTAAAGAAGTGGTCACAGTTATTGATAAATTACCTGAAACTGATAGTGCAGCGTGTGTGAAAGCAGTGAAAGATTGTCTGAATGACTCACGAGTGAAAAACGATATTGCCTACATAACATCAAACTTTTCTTTCATACCTGCAAGCGTTGAACAATTAGAACGTGAAAAACAATCTCTTTGTAGCCAAATAGCAATAGTAAAGGAAGCTCAAGTGAACATACATTCTGCTTTGGGCGAAACTGGGAAAAAAGTTAAAAATAAGTGGGACAACGTATTAAATAAGAATGTAGGATTTTCATTGTTGGAAAAAGTATCAAGAGTGATATCGGGGGAAAGTGTAAATGTTCTCAGTAAGTATTGATGTTTCTATTGTACCTAATTTAAAATTTGCGCCTCTCACATCAGTTTCGGTTGAAATAAGTTTTTCTGCTTTCAAAATGATTCTCAGTGACAAAAGGCAAAGGTTAACTGTGGAGAATTTAGAAAAAATTCTGGTGGTGTACTGTGAAGATAATTATAATAAAGTCTGAGCATGGAACTGAATTTCAATAACTTAAAATGAGTAATCTTGATATCAATAATCATTATTTCATTAGTTTCAATATATTAAATTTGTGCAGCTCTGTTTATAAATATAATATAGTATTCTTTTTTAATGTTTAAACATACTTTTTTGTGCTCATTTTAGTGTATAACTAAAACTTTCAGTGAAAGAAATAAGTATGATATCTTGATGTGCCTAAAATGCCTATTTTCATTAAAATAGAGCCTAATTTTACAAATTTTGAGCTTATTTTAGGCGCCTAAAACTGCAATTTTTAGTGCCTAAAAATCCGATGTCTAGTTATCAGACATTAAATAAATGTACTCCTATGAACTTATGGGGATCCTGAAGAAAATCACGGTCGGTTCGAAACAGAGCTGACTCTTAAATAATCTTTTATATGATTCAAAGTCATAGGGAAGTGGAATAGGGAGAGGAGTTCAACAAGGATGCTGTTTATAACCTACACTGTTCAAAATATACTTGGAGCATTTAGTGAAGAACTGTTTTCAGGACATAAGGGGGGGGGGTGATGATAGGAGAAATAAGAATAAAATGTAAGATTTACTGCTGATAGGGCTTTGTTAGTAGAAGAGGAAACGCTGCTGAAGCTACAAAATTTATTCCACAATTATATTCCGGTCTTAATCTAGTGCACGGGTCTTTTGACCGTAAGTGCTTTGCAATGGAGACCTCAGCTGTGGACAGTACTGATGAAGAAAAATGCATATAGTAATAATAATATATTAGCAGTTGTAATAGTAATAATAATAATAATAATAATAATAATGATGATGATAATATTAATGTTAGTAGGCCTAACAATGAGAATATAAATATTTATTCTGTGTATTGATGGTGTTCCCTTCAGACTTGGTACTCACCTGAGAACCCCAGCACTCCTAGGCACACAACTGCGATCACGAAAAGAGACTTCATCGTGAATGTTGAGTGAGACTCAACGAGCAAGCTTTTATACGAGTTGGGCTTTCAAAATATATTCCTTGTATCACATGTGTGTAAATATATACATTGCGTAATAATTAATATATAAATTTTCTGTCGAAATTGAATTTAATGTGTAAATGTATTCCATATCTGTTCCACCTCGCAAGCAGCGACAATGTAGAAGGATGCTTTGCAATTAACAGAATATAAATTACACTATATAATAACGCCACGTGTGTTCAATTCGTTTGTAAAATTACGCTAATGCATGTCTGATATCATTAAAACATGAGTAAGAAGTTAATGTGAATGAAAATGGGATTTTCTTTTACACAGGAAATACAAGAAATGGCATTATTACCTGTACAGATCTGAAATTGATGTAGGGGAAGTCCATGTAACTTGGACCACAGTGTAATTTGGACCGATTTGAATTTTTGTATTTGAAAGTTTAGTCACCCCTGTCTTAGATAAGAATAGAAAAACAGTTGAGGTTGCTTCCTGCCTGCAAGTTATTTTGCTGTTACATTTAAGGTGAGAACAAAAGAAGTTTATTATTCACAATCCTTAAAACCGTACACCCTGTTGAGACTGAGTGCTGTGTAGTTACTATTTGTACGAAAAGGGTGTTTTGCTTGTTCAAGTATTGAGGAAGATTAAGATAACTTTCACCATAGTTATTCGTATACTTACAAGCCCGCCATCGGTCACTATCTTGAGCAAGATTAATCCAGTTCCTACCATCATATCCCACCGCTCTCAAATCTATTTCTATACTTTTCTTCCTTCTACGCCTTGGTCTCCCCAAAGGTCTTTTCCTCTCGGGTCTTCCAACTAACACTCTATCGGAATATGTATGATAAGAACTTTCTTGTTTAACAAGTTTCGACCTATTTTCGGTCATCTTCGGAACTGGTCGTTGTTGGTCTTGGCGCCTCTTGTTTCCTGTGTGGGTGAGTTCGTAGTGTAGAGTCAAAGAGTGTATGTGTTTTGAAATTGAGTTGTGTGCTGAGAATATCGTTGGGGTGTGTTTTCGTGTGTCTGTATATTTCATATTGTTCTAGTGTGTTGAGTTTCTGGCTTTTTGGTTGGATGTGCAGTATTTCCATGTCTGTGTTGATGTCTCTGTGGGTGTGGTTGGCATTTGTGATGTGTTTTGCATATGTGGAGGTGTTTTGTAATTTTGTTATGGCTGTGATGTGTTCTTTGTAACGTGTTTGAAATAATCTGCCTGTCTGTCCTGTCTAGAAGTTGTTGCAGGTGTTACATTTGAGTTTGTATACGCCTGCGTGGTTGTATTTGTTTGTTTGTGTTGTTTGTGTGTTGTGATGTTTTTCTAGAGTGTTATTTGTTCTGTATGCGATGTTGTAGTTTAATTTCTAGTTCCGAAGATGACCGAAAATAGGTCGAAACATGTTAACAAGGTACGTTAAAATTTAACACAAGAAAGTTCTTATACATATTCCGAAGTGATACAGTGTTAAAAGTTATGTAATCAAAATGTATAACACTCTATGTTTACAATAATTTTTGTAATATTTGTCTATAAATCAAATCTTAGCACGGTATGTAATTTGGACCGGCGCACAGTGTGCAAATTTCCCAATCTAGGTGGACGAAAATTAAATTTCGACTTGATTAGTTAGGCATATAGATGAATATGAATTCATGTTCTTTAACATTTGGAGAATATTGTGAGGAATAGCTTTTACTGTTTTATTGGCGGCAAGCTATATTTATGAACAAATAGCCGTACCCGTGCGCTCCGCTGCACCTGTTAGAAATAAATATAAAGTAATTACATAATTAAAATAGGACGTTTGATCCAGGGAACAACTTTTACAACAGCGCAAGATAATCTGCTTCGTTCATTACCCATTTTTTTTGCATTGCATTCATTGCATATATATTTTATGTATTTTAACACGATTCAATTGGGCATAGTTAAAATTTGAATTATAAAATAATGGATTGCTAAGCTAACGTACTATTACTGCATACTAAATCAATACACTCTCGTTGTTCGTTAATTCTCTGAGATTAAAATGAGTGTACATAAATATTATTTTAAGAAATACAGAAAACGAATGTACAAAATAGCCTATCAAATTTTCTGTGCATAAGAAGTTATTTTAATTTTACCTGTCCTCGATTTACTCAGACGTTACTATAATAACATTATAGCATTATGTCTATCTAGAGAAACTACATTTTCCAATGGTGAAATAATAATTAATTATACAAATCGGTTAATTTAGCTTCTGATATTACTTCATACAAACACAGAAACATTCTCTGTAGGCTATGTTTAATAGCTTTCGATTGTTGATGTCCAAGGCCCCTTATAGACGAAGTCATTTGTTCTTAATTCATTGCACCTTCTTAGACAGCGTTATTTTAATTTTAAAACTCATTTATCTCATTAAATATCAGTCCTATCAAAATTTTGTAAAGAATAAAACTTATCGGAAATCAATTCTAAAGAAACGTTTGTTATGTAACATTTTTCACAAAAATCAATAATAAGCGACATATTTCGATTTATTTAATTCAGGCCCATTATAACCCCCCTTTTAAATAAAGTATTTTGAATGCCATATAGCCTAAAATCTAAGTTACAACAAACTTAATTTATATTCCAATTTTCATATAAATCGGTTCAGCCATTATCGCGTGAAAAGGTAACAAACATACAGACAGAGATACAAACAAAAATTTCAAAAAAGCTATTTTCGGTTTCAGGGTAGTTAATTATATATGTTAGGACCAATTATTTTTGGAAAATCGAAAATTACCAGAAAAATTTCGGCTACAGATTTATTATTAGTATAAATGAGTTCTTTCTAACACTTCTTACTTCTGTTCAGTCACAGACAGAGTGGCTTGCTATGTGACTGAAAAAGAGCCAATTATTGGTGATTTATTGCGTTGTGAGACATGGAATCTGTTCAGGTAGGTACGTTCTTACTAATGTAGAAATGTGGAAATTACAATAACTCACAAGGCCGCCCCCACTGAAAATAAACTGATGTGCATGTCATATTAAGGGACGGACAGCTGCCAAGTCCTTTCCCCTCAAGTCGGGGAGGTCCGGGTACCCAAATGCCACGAGTTACGGTTGGACTTGGCTAGCAGTGGTCGGCATTTCGAGGTTCGCGAATCAACCTCTTAATACACAAACAGGCGGAGGGTAAAGCATGATCCCCCTCCTTCCATTCAGTGCTAAGAAGTTTGGGTGTCGTCTCCCTCCTACTGTCCCTTTACTGAGTATTGCGGGCTCCATTTTATATCACGTAATCTTTGCCGACTACGGCTCTAAAGTTTAATTCGGTTTATTTCAGCCGTGGCGAAAATGTAATCGTGCGCCGAGCCACTGTGTAACCTGCAACGTGCATAGCACCTATGGAGGGAGGCGGACACCCGAAGGGGAAGTGAAGCAACTGTGTGACTTATTAACGGATTTTCATTTTCCTTACGTCAAGCATTTAAATATAATTTTTTACAGTATAACGTTACAAACTAATGTTTAATACGTGTAACGAAGAAAGAAATGAACAAGAAAACATAGGACACATTATCACAAACTAAAGTTAATTGTCTTCAGAATGTCTCTGCGACAAAGTTTCAAAATCAGGAATTATGTCACTTAGGCCTACTGCCAGTCGTAGTTGATCACGAAGGTATTTGTCTGTCAGTCGTGATCTAAATTTGGGTTTTACTATTTTCATTGTTGAAAATAATTTTTCACAAATGTAAGTTGATGCGAATATTGCTTTAACAGAGCAAGCGAAAGAACGAAGCTTCGGAAATTTATTTTTTGGCAAAGATTTGAAAAGTTCAACATTTGTCAAGTCCTTACATCTAGCTTTCATTTAACATCACATTGTAATTCTGTGAGTTTAAATTGAAGACCTAACCGCATTATTCGTACGTTGCTGAAAAAGGATCGAAATAATAATAATAATAATAATAATAATAATAACAATAATAATAATAATAATAACACTTAACCTTTTAATGTTTCATCAGTAACATGTAGTATAATGCTGTTTTATGTTATACAACCGTTTTCCTCGTAACACTTGTGAACAAATCATACATTTAATATTCTCACCATATAGGCAGCAAAAAAATGCGTCCTCCCATCCTACGTGAAACTTTAGTTTTTGTAGAGGTACATGGTTTCGAGAGAGACATTGCGACGATACGCCACTCGCAGGTCAGAGACAAATACGAATGGAACAGAGTTTGACTCCAGTGAGTGAGAGGGTGGGGGTTGGGGGAGCAAGAGACATGCACAGCTATCATTGCGAGCCACAATATGTTCGTGAATTACATTTTCGCCACGGCTGGTTTATTTGGATGCCTAATAGTTTTCTTGAAGTAATTGTTTCTGATTTTGTCTGATTTCGTGACACTCTTACTCAATTTAGATATCTATAGGAATGCGAAACAAAGACACAGCCTATTCTACGTCAAAATATTTCCATAAAATTGGTAATAATTTACAACATTACAACTGTATCAGCTCGCTTCGCAGAATACTGACGTTGTTCACTCAACCCTTTCTAACCCAAATTAAATTTACAAGCAATCCATGTTGAAACAAATAGCTGTATTAGGACCAATTCAGTGACCAAGTTACGGGAGTGGCAACATTTGAAACAAAACTATATTCAGGAGTGTATTTAAACTCCAAACTTTCTTGGGGAGAGCATGTTGATAATGTTACAGGAAAAGCATGGAGGGCACTTCACTTTATTATGAGAATCTTGAGAAAGGCTAGCCCCAAATCGAGGGAAATAGCATATCTAACATTAGTGCGACCATTAATGGAATACGGAACTACATGTTGGGATCCCTATAGAATATATCAGATAAATTCCTTAGAAAGAATCCAGTATAGGGCAGCTAAATTTGTTAAAGGTAAAAGAGAAGATGGGAACGATACGATAAAAGAACTTAAATGGGAAACTTTGGAAAACAGACGTAGGAAAACTAGAATAACATCATTGTATAGAGCACATCTAGGTCAGAAAGCATGGGTAGACATAACGGCTCGGTTAGAAAAGCCAACGTACTATGGTAGGAACGATCATGATTTTAAAATCAAATGTAGGAAACAGAAAACGGATGTAGGTAAATTCTCATTTTTAAATAGAACTATAAATGATTGGAATGACCTACCTGCAGCGGTCTTTGAGGGCTGTCCTTCCTTAAGGAGATTCAAGAATAATTTAAAGAGTTGTGTATAAAGTCAAAATTAAAATTAAGGTGACATTCAACATTTAATTTTTTAAGGTGGCATGTATTTATCTAGCCTGACGAGTTTACTTCCTTGGTTTGAATTGTAATTTATTTAAAAATAGCGTGTAAGAGGGCCTTAGACTAGAAATGTTTAGTTTAAATGTAGTTCTGTTTATAAGTATGCATAAGAATGCAATTATTTGACTTATTTGAACTGTTGTATCAGTGAAGCGAGGTGAGTCAGTGAAGTTATGGTTTTACAGTGCAGTGAACAGTTCCGATCAGTGATAATTTATAGTGTCAATGAAATGTGTTCTATAGTGTCAGTGAAATGTGTTACAGAGTGTCAGTGAAATGTGTGCTAAAGTGTCAGTGAAATGCGTCATAGTGCCACTACAGGGAATGAGATGAGAGTAAAGTGAAAGACTATTGAAAATTATGTAGGACCTATACATAATTATGTAGGTTGTGTTGTAAAATTAGGTGTTTTATTTTATGTTTTATTATTATTGTGTTAAATTGTATTGTGTATTCTTATTGTATTGTGTATAAAATTGTATATGTGTTGTAAATTTTATTATGTATTGTAAATTGTATTGTGTATTGCTTATCATTTTAACTGTGTATTGTTAATATTGTATATACCACTGCCACCGGGTACTTGCCCACTTGCAGTGTAAATAAATACATACATACATGAAAATGTATTGAAATAGAAGGTATCGAGCAAAATTTACCTTCATATGTAACACACAAGTATATAAATCCTATAAAGTTATTTATTGCCATATGGTATCTATGGGTAAGAAAGGGTTAACACTTGCTCACCTGAGAACCCAAGCACTCCTAGGCACGTGACAGCGACCACAAGGGAAGACGTCATCGTGAATGCTCTGCAGGGCTCAACGAGCCAGCTTTTATACGAGTAAGGCTTGCAAACTCTCTTCGCTAAATCATTACACGTGTACGGATATACTATGTTGGGAAATAACTTATTTCTATATTTTCTACTTGAATTGAATTCATTGTGAAATCATTGTATTCAATATATCGACACATTACTCTGTTCTACCTTGCCTGTTACGTAACTAATAGCATAATAATCACGTCTATGTAATAACGCTACCAGTGTTCCGTAGCTTTGAAATTGTACACTAATGCATGTCTGATACCATTCATGCATGATTGAGAATCTAATGTCAATGTAAACTTGATTTTCTTTCACGAAGGAAATAGAAGAAACGACATTACTTCATATAACGATATAAAATTGATGCAGGTACTAATTGTAATATAAAACTCAGCATGAAGAATTTAATGTTACAACTTATAATGAGGTTCATTTTCCTCAAGACTTTCACATTAACTTATAAGTGCGAGTTGCCATGGTTATCTTTAAGTATGATGAAAGAGTAATGGAACGGAGAAAAATTCTCTCCGGCGCCGGGATTTGAACCAGGGTTTTCAGCTCTACGTGCTGATGCTTTATCTACTAAGCCACACCGGAAAGCACCCCGGCGTCGGACAGAATTGTCTCAGATTAAGCTCCAACTCTTGGGTTCCCTCTAGTGGCCGCCCTCTGCACTACGTCATAGATATCTATGAACGTAGGACCGAAGTCCACACATGTGCTGAGGTGCACTCGTTATGAGTGACTAGTTGGCCGGGATCCGACGTAATAAGCGCCGTCTTAAATCACGAAGCGATTTACGCATATTTTTCTCCGTTCCATTACTCTTTCATCATATGATGACGCAGAATATCTGCATGGAAATATCATATGTACTTCGGTACTTTAAAATAATATATATCTTTAAGTAGTTTAATTTGTGCAGCAAACTTGTATACAATTCAGATTTTGATCGTTTTTATAAATTTGAAAATTATTCTGGACATATAGGCCTATATAAGTTATACGAACAGCGTCATTGTGGAAGCGTATTACGTAACTAGGCAAAAATTACAGCTTTGTAGTAATGTCAAATGAGTTCAGTAAGTACAATATTATACCCTAATATAAGTTTGATACAATTCAAACACGAGTAAGAAATTAATGTGACTGAAATTGGGATTTTTTTTTTTGCCCAGGATATATAAGAAACGACATTATTGCCTATTATTGATGTACTAATTATAATAGAAAAGTCAGCATAACGTCTAACGAGTATATTTCGGATTCTGAAATTCTAAAATCTTACTTTAGCTGGCTCAAATAGACTTTATATCAAAGTAAAAATATAGGTCACAAAAGAGCAAAATATTTCACAAATTATTGTTTAGTGAACTGTCCGAAGTCCAGTTTTATCTCAAGTGACACCAATATGGCATCACTCATGAACCAACTAAGCCAGGAGATAATGGGGTAGGATGGTCCGTTCCTTCCCCCCCCCCATTGCAGACATCGCCGATTAGCTACATATTACATTAGCCAGACTTCAGATGCATATGAACAATTGAATCATCTACTGTAGATTCAAAACCCTCTATATCCATTTTTACGATTTGTTGGGAAAACAGTATTTTGTAATACAGTACTATTGTTATGAATAATTTGTACTTTTTTATTCCTAATAGTATATGTTGGGTGTATTTCAAAATATTAATAAAATGCAACATAATGCTAATGAAAATATATTTCAAAATATTAATGGAGAGCAACATAATGTTAATGAGAATTTATTTCAAAATATGGGTATTAATGAAGAATAACAAAATACTTACTTACTGGCTTTTAAGGAACCCGGAGGTTCATTGCCGACCTCACATAAGCCCGCCATTGGTCCCTATCCTGAGCAAGATTAATCCAGTCTCTATCATCATATCCCACCTCCCTCATATCCATTTTAATATTATCTTCCCACCTACGTCTCGGCCTCCCCAAAGGTCTTTTTCCCTCCGGCCTCCCAACTAACACTCTATAAGCATTCTGGATTCGCCCATACTTGCTACATGTCCTGCCCATCTCAAACGTCTGGATTTAATGTTCCTAATTATATCAGGTGAAGAATACAATGCGTGCAGCTCTGCGTTGTGTAACTTTCTCCATTCTCCTGTAACTTCATCCCTCTTAGCCCCAAATATTTTCCCAAGAACCTTATTCTCAAATACCCTTAACCTCTGTTAGAACAACATAATGCTAATGATAATATATTTCAAATCATTAATGAGGAAAAACATAGTGATAATGAGAATATGTTTCAAAACCAACATAAAGCTAATGAAAATATATTTGAACATATTAATTGAGATCAACATAATGCCAATGAAAATATATTTCAAGATATTAATGAAGAACAACATAATGCTAATGATAACATATTTCAAAATATTCATGAAAAACAACGTAATGCTAATGATAACATATTTCAAAATATTCATGAAAAACAACGTAATGCTAATGGGAATATATTTCAAAATATTCATGAAAAACAACATAATGATAATGAGAATAAATTTCAATTTATTAATGAAGAACAACATAATGCTAATGAGAATATATTTCAAAATATTCATGAAAAACAACATAATGATAATGAGAATATATTTCAAAACATTAATGAAGAACAACGTAATGCTAATGACAATATATTTCAAAATATTCATGAAAAACAACATAATGCTAATGAGAATATATTTCAAAACATTAATTAAGAACAACATAATGCTAATGGCAATATATTTCAAAACATTAATGAAGAACAACGTAATGATAATGGGAATATATTTCAACATAGTAATGAAGAACAACATAATGTTTACATCAATATATTTCAGAATATTAATAAAGTACAACATAATGTTTACATCAATATATTTCAGAATATTAATGAAGAACAACATAATGCTAATGAGAATAAATTTCAACATTTTAATTAGGAACAACACAATGTTAACGGGAGTGAATTTATGGGGAACAACACAATACTAACCAGAATATATTTATGAAAAACGATATAATACTAACGTGAGTATATTTATGAAAAACGATATAATACTAACGTGTGTATATTTCAAATGCTAATGAAGAGCATCATAATTCTGACGAAAGTATATATATATATATATGTATATATATATGAACAAAACGATAATACTAAAGAGAATATATTTATGAAGAACAACAAAATACTAACGAAAATAAATTATCGAAGAACAATGTAGTACTAGCGAGAGAATATTTACTAATGAAAATGAACATAATTCTAACGATATATTTATATTTCTAATATATTTATCAAGAAGAACATCATATTAACGACTGAAAATTAGAACATTAATTTGAACACTACATCTCACAACAAGAAGAACGACAAGATTACATTTAAGAAAAAAATAATGCTAACGAGAGTAGGCCTACATTTCAAAATACTGATGAAATTTATCACAGCCAGAGCTTCTAATTTAGACTAATACATCTGTTCATGAACCTTTATCTAAACCTGCCACTAACACTGCTAACTCGCAGTAAAATTGCAGGCCAAGGTGTTCCCAGAGGCTGAAGTGCGAAATGTGTCTATCACTTGGGCCGAAAATTTCCCACGTCGGACATTGGTGTTGTGTACATATTAGTTTAAGGAAAAGAAAAACAGGAAAAGTAAAATAAAGAAAAAATTATGAAAATTGTCTCTGGGCGGTAAAACTAAAATGTATTACTATGATGTACAGAAGTACATATGATATTCCGTTCAGAAATTCTACATTACCATATGGTGAAATAGTTTTTGAATGAATAATGTAGAGAGAGAGAAACAAATTTCTCCTAGTAGCGACGCCACAGACCGGCCTCCAGATATGGAGGGTAGCTGCGAATATATTGAATAAGCAGTCATGGACAGCCGATAAGGGGTGGTCCTTCAGCTTGGGGGTTGGGCGAAGGGCTAACAACCCATCACCGTAAAAAACAGATGTTACGAAACCTAGCAGTAATCTGTATGGTTGTGAAACTTGGACTCTCACTTTGAGAGAGGAACAGAGATTAAGGGTGTTTGAGAATAAGCTTCTTAGGAAAATGTTTGGGGCTAAGAGGGATGAAGTTACAGGAGAATGAAGAAAGTTACACAACGGGGAGCTGCACGTATTGTATTCTTCACCTGTCATAATTACTTACAAATGGCTTTTAAGGAACCCGAAGGTTCATTGCCGCCCTCACATAAGCCCGCCATCGGTCCCTATCCTGTGCAAGATTAAGCCAGTCTCTATCATCATACCCCACCTCCCTCAAATCCATTTTAATATTATCCTCCCATCTACGTCTCGGCCTCCCTAAAGGTCTTTTTCCCTCCGGTCTCCCAACTAACACTCTATATGCATTTCTGGATTCGTCCATACGTGCTACATGCCCTGCCCATCTCAAACGTCTGGATTTCAAGTTCCTAATTATGTCAGGTGAAGAATACAATGCGTGCAGTTCTGTGTTGTGTAACTTTCTCCATTCTCCTGTAACTTCATCCCGCTTAGCCCCAAATATTTTCCTAAGCACCTTATTCTCAAACACCCTTAACCTATGTTCCTCTCTCAGAGTGAGAGTCCAAGTTTCACAGCCATATAGAAGAACCGGTAATATAACTGTTTTATAAATTCTAACTTTCAGATTTTTGGACAGCAGACTGGATGATAAGAGCTTCTCAACCGAATAATAACACGCATTTCCCATATTTATTCTGCGTTTAATTTCCTCCCGAGTGTCATTTATATTTGTTACTGTTGCTCCAAGATATTTGAATTTTTCCACCTCTTCGAAGGATAAATCTCCAATATTTATATTTCCATTTCGTACAATATTCCCGTCACGAGACATAATCATATACTTTGTCTTTTCGGTATTTACTTCCAAACCGATCGCTTTACTTGCTTCAAGTAAAATTTCCGTGTTTTCCCTAACCGTTTGTGTATTTTCTCCTAACATATTCACGTCATCTGCATAGACAAGAAGCTGATGTAGCCCGTTCAATTCCAAACCCTGCCTGTTATCCTGAACTTTCCTAATGGCATATTCTAAAGCGAAGTTAAAAAGTAAAGGTGATAGTGCATCTCCCTGCTTTAGCCCGCAGTGAATTGGAAAAGGATCAGATAGAAACTGACCTATACGGACTCTGCTGTATGTTTCACTGAGACACATTTTAATTAATCGAACTAGTTTCTTGGGAATACCAAATTCAATAAGAATATCATATAATACTTCCCTCTTAACCGAGTCATAAGCCTTTTTGAAATCTATGAATAACTGATGTACTGTACCCTTATACTCCCATTTTTTCTCCATTATCTGCCGAATACAAAAAATCTGATCAATAGTCGATCTATTACGCCGAAAACCGCACTGATGATCCCCAATAATTTCATCTACGTACGGAGTTAATCTCCTCAAAAGAATATTGGACAAAATTTTGTACGACGTCAACAAAAGTGATATTCCTCGAAAGTTACCACAGTTGGTTTTGTCCCCCTTTTTAAAAATAGGTACAATTATGGACTCCTTCCATTGTTCTGGTACAATTTCCTTTTCCCAAATAGAAAGTACAAGTTTATAAATTTCGCTATATAATGCACTTCCACTAGGAACATAAAATCCAGACGTTTGAGATGGGCAGGACATGTAGCACGTATTGGCGAATCCAGAAATGCATATAGAGTGTTAGTTGGGAGGCCGGAGGGAAAAAGACCTTTGCGGAGGCCGAGACGTAGGTTGGAAGATAATATTAAAACTGATTTGAGGGAGGTAGAATATGATGATAGAGACTGGATTAATCTTGCTCAGGATAGGGACCTATGGCGGGCTTATGTGAGGGCGACAATGAACCTCCAGGTTCCTTAAAAGCCAGTAAGTAAGTAAGCGACGTCACAGACAAACGTCATGCCCATATGTTGGGGACATTGTGAACCTTGGTTCAATTTGTTTACAGTTGTAACGACACGATTGAAACTGCAGTAGGCCTAACTTCTTCTGTGGTTCGGCGGCAGTGTGTACTTTAAGCTTTGGTTCTTCTGAACCACGCATGCGGCGTGCGACGTGCGAGGCGGGCCTCGCACAAATCCGGACTACACGAGAGACTGAGTGGTTTCTATGGCTACGAAGTGCGCAGACCTCGTATCTCGCAGTTACAGAAACCACTCACTATCTCTCGTGTAGTTCGGATTTGTGCGAGGCGGGCCTCGCACCTCGCACGTCACATGCGTCGGTTCAAAAAAAAAAGACTTAACCCTTCAACTGTTTTGTTAGAAGTCCAACATGCCTTCTCGAATGAAGCAGCGTAACTCCAGGTGACAACGTAATAGTACAAATGCTCAACATAGAAATGGTTCCACTCAATGTCTTGGGCGCAAGCTTCATATATATTTGATTTTCCTCGTCAACAAACTCTTTTATTTCACTCGAATGTTTTCATTATTTCATTTCAGTTAAATTTAAATATAGGTTGTATGTATTTATTTACACTGCAATTGGGCAAGCACCCGGTGGCAGTGATATACACAATATAAACAATACACAATAAAACGATAAGCAATACACAATAAAATTTACAATACATAATACAATTTTATACACAATACAATTTAACACAATAATAATAAAACGTAAAATAAAATACCTAATTTTACAACACAACCTACATAATTATCTATAGGTCCTACATAAGTTTCAATAGTCTTTCACTTTACTCTCATCTCACTCACTGTAGTGGCACTATGACGCATTTCACTGACACTTTAGCACACATTTCACTGACACTATAGAACACATTTCACTGACACTATAGAACAAATTTCATTGACACTATAAATTATCACTGATCGGAACTATTCACTGCACTGTAAAACCGTAACTTCACTGACTCACCTAGCTTCACTGATACAACAGTTCAAATAAGTCAAATAATTACACCCTTATGCATACTTATAAACAGAACTACATTTAAGCAAAACATTTCTAGTCTCAGACCCTCTCACACGCTATTTTTAAATAATTTACAAATCAAACCAAGGAAGTAACTCGTCAGGCTAAATGAATACATGTCACTTTAAAAAATTAAATGTTAAATGTCACCTTAATTTTAATTTGCACTTTATACACAACTTTTTAAGTTATTCTGGAATCTCCTTAAGGAAGGACAGCCCTCAAAGACCGCTGCAGGTAGGTCATTCCAATCATTTATAGTTCTATTTAAAAATGAGAATTTACCTACATCCGTTTTCTGTTTCCTACATTTGATTTTAAAATCATGATCGTTCCTACCATAGTATGTTGGCTCTTCTAACCGAGCCGTTATGTCTACCAATGCTTTCTGACCTAGATGTGCTCTATACAATGATGTTATTCTAGTTTTCCTACGTCTGTTTTCCAAAGTTTCCCATTTAAGTTCCTTTATCGTATCGTTTCCATCTTCTCTTTTACCTTTAACAAATTTAGCTGCCCTATACTGGACTCTTTCTAAGGAATTTATCTGATATATTCTATAGGGATACCAACATGTAGTTCCGTATTCCATTAACGGTCGCACTAACGTTAGATATGCTATTTCCCTCGATTTGGTGCTAGCCTTTCTCAAGATTCTCATAATAAAGTGAAGTGCCCTCCATGCTTTACCCCAAACATTATCAACATGCTCTCTCCCCAAGAAAGTTTGGAGTTTAAATACACTCCTAGGTATTTACAACATTATTCTTGCAGAATTACAACACCACTGAATTCGTAATTAAGACTAGAGAGGGATGAAAGTTCTACTACACACGACTTATTTTGCTTGTAAAACAAATCCGTACGTTCAAAATTTGGTCGACCTGGTTGGCGAGTTGGTAGAGCGCTGACCTTCTATGCACAAGGGCCAGGGCGATGGCATGTAAGTGTGCTTAAATGCGACGGGCTCATGTCAGTGGATTTACTGGCATGTAAAAGAACTCCTGGGGGACAAAATTCCGGCACATCCGGCGACACTGATATAACCTCTGCAGATGCGAGCGTCGTTAAATAAAATATAACATTTACATTAACATTCAAAATTTGTCGGTGACACAGGCAACATAGTTCTTGAATATTCACATCCTCGGACTGTGGTTGGTATGCCATGCGAGAGAATCTCACGGACGTATGTCGACGTGAGTTCATGACGGAAAACATCTGGTGCACCCTGAGGGAAACCATAACATAATCACAATAATGCGTTCATTCCCTGCCATTTTAAGACCGTCAAATGCAGATACGAATATTTTCAATATGAGAGAATGGATTTGTGGCGTTCGTGTGGTTCCACGAACGTCCACATACCGGAAAAAAACCATGAGTAATATTATGTAGGATATCAGGTCTGGTTTTGTTAAGGCTCCACCGAGAAGGGATAATTTGTGGAAGAATTCAGCGCGGGATGTGTTAAAAATTCACTGCGAATCGGGAGACCGTATACTCGGCAAGAAACTGATGCTGCCGTCGCCGAGTCATTGCTTCGGTCGTCAATCTACTGTAGGGTTGCTCACCGATAAAGATCCTGTGTCTCTCCGTCGAAGACAGACAAATCTTCAAATGGGAATCTTGTGATTTTGAGAAGAAAAATTGAGGACAACAGGAGGTTTGCTTTTATTTAGGATATCTTTCGATAACTTTCATTATGATCCTCTACTTTTCTATTATAGATAGACACTAATCTCCCGCTGATCTCGACAATTAACCAAATACTTCGTTATCAGGAATCTTCAAAATAGCAGCATTAATCAATTACATAGGGAAAGCTTCAGTTACTTACAATACAGAAATGTCCACCATTAGCTTGGGCTTCCAGAAACAAGACGAATCACGAGATTGGCCTATATTATCTTAACACAGTTTATTGATAATATTTTATGAACATTGTATATCTTTTATTGAGAACATGTCATATAGCAAGACTAACGCATTTTCCGATCATTACTGGACAATGACTATCAGTGTTAAGACACATAGAATGTGTCTTAAGTTATGCATTGCCAGTCTTGATTCATTTTCGACAGGAAAGTGACATCTATCATTGTTGCAGTGGACTCTTCATATCTGAGGAAACAATTTTCCGTCGAGAATAAAATTAGGAGGAAATTAATATCCTGAGAATGGCTCCAATACTTTCGTTTTGCAACCGAGATTAGATGTTTGATAACAACTATCATGAGAATAAAGCACTATTTTATAATTCATACATCTGTGTTTTATTTTCCTTAATAATAATCTTAATTGTATCATTTTAAATTGCAACATATTGTGACAGCCACGTGAGATTCGATCTCACGACCGGCAGAAGAAGGGAAGGTCGGCCGTAGTTCGGCGCGGAAGTTGCGCGCGCATCTGCTTCCTGGGGCATGTGCTGTGGCGCAGAGAGGAGAGGAGAGGGGGCGACCACGGCAGAGAGGAGAGAAATCCAGAGAATTCGAGAGTGCCATCTCTGGACACCCGTGGAAGTTTCTAGCATCGTACATTCTCGTAGCTATGGTTTGGTTATAAATTACGACACGCGAGTGAACTTGACCAGTTGTGGTTATAGTCTGTGGACAGTAAGCCAGCCAGTCTTGTGTAGCAGTGAAGCCAGCTTGGAGACCGGAGTTCGACTTGAGTTGTGTCCGTTTCTGTGGGAGCCTGAAGTCCTGAGTTTGAGTGCAGTGGACCGCAGTTGGGGGACCTGAATTCGAAGTTCAGTGGATTGTCTCTGAAGGTCTGGGGTTCGAGATACTGTGAACTCAAGTGACTGAGCTAGAAGAATTAGCCAAGACAAACGAACTGTGAACTGAGAACTGACAGTTCTGATTTGTAAATAGTGCTTTGTGAACATTAGTTAAGATTAACAGTTCATTGTTGTTCTCAATAATCCAAGTAAATTGTCATTGTCGTCTGTGGAGTGCAATATCGAATGCTGTGTTACCGTGTGGAGTGGAAATCCCATTGTTGACTGGAGTGTATAGAATAAATTGTAGAAAGTGATTATTATTGCTGTGAGAATATAATTACATTATTGTTTTGTAAAAAAAGTTACAATATCTTAGAATAAAGCTTCATGTTTTATTCATGATTCAAATTTATTGCTTTACATATTACAGTTAACGCGTTCAAGTTTACATGGCCATCATTGACACAAAGTGAGTTCGGAATAAAATTGACATACAATTCGGCTGTAAGGAAATGTAGCTTCACTCATATATTTGTTTTCCAGTGGCTACTGGTAGTGGCGATTCTTATACTCGTCGTAGTCTTTTATGTTCTGTGTAAGTTCTTTCCTTAAATTCAGACATTCTTCATCTGAAAAATAGAACAGACAAAAAGTTATTTTTCATCTCCTAGTTGACGCTTAACCCTTTCCAGCCCAAATTAAATTGAAAATTAAAAAAAAAATATTTTGACATGAAGGAGAAACGCTGCCCGATAGTGTTTTGTTTCGGGATTTCAGGGATGCCAGCTATCTTAAAAATAACTAAGAATATGGCTATGATAACATACGGAGTCATTTGGCATTTTACATGCATTCTCAGAGCAGGTAAAGCGTATGATGCCTTATGCAATCATTGGGCTGGAAAGGGTTATAGCCTAATAATAATGAACACCAAAATGGAGATACTGTGACAATCGGCCTGGAACCTGCTTCATAAAAGTTACAAAGCTACAAACAACAATTTGATAGAGTAAGGGATTCAGTAACAAATTCTTAAACTCATGTTTCATCAAAGTTCACCGTACACTCCTGTGACGTCATTTGACAAATGAGCACCTGTTGTCAGCAATTTGAACATGACTGCAAATCGGCAAGCGAGAGTTACGTTATTATTATTTTTAGTAATTTAACGACGCTGTATCAACAACGAGGTTATTTAGCGTCGATGAGATGGGTGATAGCGAGATGGTATTTGGCGAGATGTAGCCGAGGATTCGCCATTGATTACCTGGCATTCACCTTACGGTTGGAGAAAACCTCGGAAAAAACCCAACCAGGTAATCAGCCCAAGCGCACGAGCGCAACTTCAGACCGGCAGACAAGTGCCTTAACCGACTGAGCCACGCCGGTGGCTGAGTTATGTTATTGCAAAAGAAATTAATTAGAATATCATTCTGGCTTTTTCCCTAGCCATAACAACACAACTGTCCACACCTGTGGAGTAACGGTCAGCGCGTCTGGCCGCGAAACCAGGTGGCTCGGGTTCGAATCCCGGTCGGGGCAAGTGACAAGGTTAAGGTTTGGTCCTGGGTTTTCCCTGAACCCAATACGATCAAATGCTGGGTAACTTTCGGTGCTGGACCCCGGATTCATTTCACCGGCATTATCACCTTCATTTCACTCAGACGCTAAATAACCTGAGATGTTGATACAGCGTCGTAAAATAACCCAATAAAAAAAACAACACAACTAATATCGACTTGACAGTTCAGAGCGGAAACAACTCAAAATCGAAGGCTCTGAGACAACTGTGTTTTAAAGCATCATGCTCTGAAAAACCCAATTAACACACACGAATTTGAAGGTTACAGTATGTATAAAAGATAATTAATTGGATTTGGAGTAATTTCAACGATTCTTTCAATTTTTCACAGCAGAATAAAACATCGAAATGCAGATTCCAAAAAGCTTTAAATTTTGAGAGCGGCTCCATTTAGGCAGCGAGAGCTGCTCTCGCTCCGCAAGGCTAGAAAGAGCAGAACGCTCATGCAGTGGCGGACTCGCATTACAGCTACCTTCCCTGCATTAATGTAACAAGAGCCACGGTTGTTCTAGTCATTCAGTTTGTCAGTACCTATATAATAGTTTATAAGGATATTACATCAATCCATTGTACAGTACAGAATTTATAACACTCTTATTAATTTAATGAAATAAACTTCGCTCTATGCACACACACAAATCATTAGGCTTATTTACATAACCCATACGCACATACTGCAACCTCCTCACCACGGTTCTACGAGGCAGGCGAATGGCTTCCACTTCCCCTACTTGCTGTGGACAGAGTTCATCTGCCAATATAATTAAATATCGCTTGATGAATTTACTTTCGTTGAATGTTTTCAATTCCTTTGCAATTTCGTGGCAAATTTTGTAGCTAATTCTCATAGCCGATTCACTAAGTGCATTATTGTCATCCTGTTAATACATAATATAATATAATATAATATAATATAATATAATATAATATAACATAACATAACATAACATATAACATATAGCATATAACATATAACATATAACATAACATAACATAACATAATATAATATAACATAACATAACATAATGTAATGTAACATAATATAATATAATATAATATAATATAATATAACATAACATAACATAATGTAATGTAACATAAGATAATATAATATAATATAATATAATATAACATAACATAACATAACATATAACATATAGCATATAACATATAACATATAACATAACATAACATAACATAATATAATATAACATAACATAACATAATGTAATGTAACATAATATAATATAATATAATATAATATAATATAACATAACATAACATAATGTAATGTAACATAAGATAATATAATATAATATAATATAATATAACATAACATAACATAACATATAACATATAGCATATAACATATAACATATAACATAACATAACATAAGATAATATAATATAACATAATATAATATAACATAATATAATATAATATAACATAATATAATATAATATATAATATAATATAATATAATATAATATAACATAATACAACATAATATAATATAATATAACATAATATAACATAATATAATATAATATAACATAATATAACAATATAACATAATATAATATAATATAACATAATATAATATAATATAATATAATATAATATAATATAACATAACATAACATAACATAACATAACATAACATAACATAACATAACATAACATAACATAATATAATATAATATAATATAATATAATATAATATAACATAATATAATATAATATAATATAATATAATATATATATGTATATAATGAACGATTTTGTTAAATCACCCCATTTGGGTCAGTGCAAGCAACAATCGAATCAAGGTATGATTTTTATTTTGCCCCCACAGTTATCAGAGAAAAGAAACAATTCCTTGACTGAAGAAGAGACATTATTTTCAACGTAGTTCAGAAGGAACACACTTCGTTTGAAGATTTGTGGCCTGTACCTTCATGATAGGAATAGAAGTGCGCCGTATGGTCTTTGAAATTGTGAACGTTGAAAATTGATGACCCAAAGTTGCGTCTAAACAAACAATGAGTAGTTTCTTGCCCACATTGTTCTCCTGTCGTACGGGCTGCTACAGACTTCCCAATGGAATTGACGTTCCAATGCCTTCAGTTTATTTTTCTTATTTACATTTCTGCGGTAGTTAATTTCATTGCGTTTACGTTTACCACTAATAACACAGTTTTCTTCCCCTGGGTCACTCACTACTTCTAGCTTATCTGTCATTTTCCTGATCAGCTGATGGGCGCGTAACTAATTAGGTCCGCGGCATTCAGTTGCGTCACGTCGTCAGTCAGAGCAGAAAGAAGGTAAGTCGCTGACTTGTCCCCTTTCTGCAATGACTGCGCTGCTTATGGTACTCTGGTTTGCGTTAAGAATGAGCAAATTTGTCCCATTTCTGCATGGAAATGTGTGTCTAGGTCTGGAGAAAGCAATGGCACTCTTAACTCACTTTCGCGTTTTTCATGACTTATCCCCTTTCTCCAATGACCGATTCAATTATGTTGTAGGAAATCACAGTTGTTGATGAATTGAAATGTGTTCTCTTATTATTATTATAAATCTTGTAGTGTTATTGCAAAGAAAAAATGTATTGGACTATAAAAACATTGAATCTCCCCTTGTGAAGAGAAATGTAGCAGAACTTATCTGAATTACTATTTTAGTCCCATCTCGTGTTTAGAATCGGAGGTTACGTTATACAAAAGAACACAATGACGCATTGAACACTACCCTTTCATTAGAACGTATTTTGCAAAGTAAGCGATAGTCTTTTCTCCTGCCTGCTAATTTAGTGTGTGTCCTTTCCTATAATTCTTTTTAATGAAGACAAACCTACAAAATACTTTCTTGTTTCTTATTTTATCTTACTCACGTTTCTTCAGATACTTCTGAGGGCATTTCTGAAAAAAAAAAATAATAAAAGAATAGTGAATAACATTAAATGTTAACAAATTTTGTCAGCTTTATTTCAACATGAATGTTTATCATGGCACTCTAATATTTCTGAAAGGTACAACAAATAATTATATGCATTTATATGTATTACATTTTATACTTATGCACAGAAATCATAATTATCCATCTTGATGACACCCATTTATCACTTTATAGCACTTAAGATTTTAGTTATAATAAAAACTGTGAGATTTTAAAATGAAAACTAAGTGGTAAATTACCTTAGTTGGCAAGGTTTGACTTCATAAAAAATATAAAAAAAAATAAAAATGAAGAATAGACAAGAGTGCAATTTGGATGTTTGACTCACCGAAGTGGTTCCAGATATTTGAACTGTGTTTCTGCGTAGCATGATGTGAACTAACAGAGACAAAAGTGGTGCACTCTTGTATATTCTTCATTTTTTATTTTTATTATTGTAAAAAGTGGTCTTATTCAATTTGTTAGATAATAATAGGCCTATACACATCACTAGATATTATCTCGTTTAATTCTTTTTACGCAATCTTAAACTTTCACATCTTTTAATTCAAACATTATTAATACAGTTTCCCCTCAAACATTTTTCAATATTTTAGTACATTCATACGTACAAGATACAATATAACTTGTATTGTCTGAATTTAATTATATTTTATTTTTATTTTAAACATTTTATGTCAACAAAATATATTGTATATTAGGCCCACTGTAATTTTATGATAATTCATGGTTTATTTTTATTCTTTTAAAATTTCAAATTTTAACCTTTGATAAACAGCTATTATAGTTATTAATTGCAATTGTTTCCGTTGCAGTCTTGATATCACTGAAGATGGGGAAGCATTCCCCGAAACATGTATGATTGAAAAGCTCAACAGACGTAAAAAGTGCTCACAAAACTGTAGTATATGTCCTTCAATTTTAATATTTGATTGTGAAAACGTTTAATGTTGCAGTAATAGAATTATATACTCCACCGCTGTGGAGTAATGGTTAGCACGTCTGGCTATGAAGCGAGCGGGCTCGGGTTCAAATTCTAGTTGGGACAAGTTACGTGTTTGGGTTTTTCCGTGGTTTTCCCTCAACCAATTGAAGCAGAATTGCTGGGTAACATTTCGACGTTGGACCTCGGACTCATTTCGCCATTATTAATTCACATATCATCATCCATACCACAACCCGGGTTAAGTTCACGGTGCGGCGTGCTGTACTTGTACAAGAGCGTGGCCGTTCGGCTACCCAATCATTCATAAGAATGAAGTGGTAAGCACAATAAGCATCAGACTGCAGTGTAAGCCTTCGGGTCCCTCCTCCGTACAAGAGAAATAAAGAAATTCATTATATATTGAATATTATGAGAGTAAGTGGAATACAAATTTTTATAGATCTACATAAATATAATTTGAACTGGTAATGGAAATTGCGGGAAAACGGCTGAACGGATTTTAATAAATGACCTCTCATTTAGAAGCTTGGAACCCAAAGTTTGTCGGAAAAATAGCAGTTTTCAGTGAAATATCAATTTTCCTACATCATTTTCCTATTTTCCAAAATCCATCTGTTGTCTGTTTTTAGAAATACTGTATGGCTTTTCAGAATAAAACAAAACACACTACAATAAACAGTAGGATATTACACGAAGGCCATGACCTGCAGGATTGCTGACATATTTAGAGCTCAAATTCAATTGGTTATTAAAATCTTTAAAACTTACTAAAATAATTTACAGGCCTGATTCTGCGGTGTGTAATTTTCTGAGTACAGTTGTGTATTGGACATTAAAATCTACTAACTTTGAGGTAGTTTGATGACATTATTACCATTAGGAATGAAATATTATTATAGATAATGCCATGATATGACTATTTTTTATTATTATACATATTAATGCTATATTGATGATATGAAAGTGAAACGTTTTGGGGTTATGTAAGTAGATGTAGAGAATATCTTAAATTAGATCTTCATTCCTATAATTTAGTGAGTGGCGGCTGTATAGTATATATTACAAAACTTTCGTAAGATAATAATATTAAAAATCAAATATTTTTATAGTGATTAATCAAGTATATACTTAATGGCGGTGTGGTGTAGATATTTATAAGCGTCATTCTCTTCAGTATTGGTTCGAGAGAGCGCGAAACTTACAGTTCCTACGGAAAGAGCAAACTGTATTACTTACTGATAAACTAAGAAGCCTACAAAATTATGTAGTCTCCCGATCATTTCAGCAGGATAAAATGATTTTACCCTCTACATTTCAAGCTCTACATGCAATAACTATACCAAGATGCTATATCCGTTGTTCGAAAGCGTAGCAAACCTGACTTTTTTTTTTTTTTTTTTTTTAACATTCACCTACAATCCACAATGACCTGAAATAGCTAATGCTTTACTCCCACATGAAAAACAACAATGATCGTCCTGACATTTTTACTTGCGTTTTCGCTCTGAAACTCAAAAACTGAAGGTGGATAGGTTCAAGAAAAAGTATTTGGCATAAAAAACGTTCAGGGGGAGTATGTTTCATTATTACTGAAGCAAATAACTTTCAAAAGATCTGGTATTCTTCATTGAAAATACTGTAAATATTAAAAAAAAAAAAAAATTATATGAACGTCTAATGGACTTAGTTTGCAGCGTTTGCTGCACACGCCACTAGTATTTATTAGATTATGGACACATGCTGTCGTCTGCGATACAACGAACTTTTCTGTTGATTTTCGAGTTTGGCATTCTTTCCGGTTATTTTATGCTTATTTAAGTTGTGTTAACTCCCGCTAGTGGTTTTATATTTTATTTTATCCGTCTTAGTATTTATGTTATCATTGTAAATATTATTGTTTTATCACTATTATTATTATTATTATTATTATTATTATTATTATTATTATAAATGAATTATTTTGTATTACAATCTTTGTATCATTTGTCACGATTATTCTATTATTATTATTATTATTATTATTATTATTATTATTATTATTATTATTATTATCGGCTAAATTGGAGAATATTCAAAGAAAATTTATTTCCTTGTGTTCTTATAGATTTTTACCAAATTCCGATTATGACTATGAGACTAATTGCGAATATTTCAATTGCGGTAGTTTGTTTACCACACGTCAGGATCTTGATTATTTACTTTTTTGTAAAGTCATTAAGGGTGATATTGATTGTGAATCCTTCATAAGCAATATCAGTCTTCGTATTCCTGCTAATGGTTTAAGATTTCATAAAATGTTTTACAATAGGAATTCTAAATCTCTGTCTCCGGTCTGCAGATGTATTAAATATGCTAATTTGCATGGATTGAACTTGGATTCATTTAATGTGTAGTGTATCTTTTGAGTTTTTATGTCAGTTTTATTAATTTATGCCATTGTCAAGATATGTATTATACTATTCTTGCCAATTAATATCTTTACAATATTACTTATATTATTCCAGTCTTCATTTATTTGATTTCATTAATACATTTGTAATTCACTCTATTCAATTGCCATTATTTTTAATTATCTCAGTGAACTAATTTTAATACTTATTTGTGCTATTTATTTTGTTGCATTTGGTCAATTGATTAATGTAGACTATTATATTGATTGTATTTCATCTCACTGCCATTTCTGTCATTCATTCTCATCATCATGTGTTGTTTTGTTCTGTTTTGTATCGTGCTAAACTATAATTGGCCTTGTGCTGTTGTTTCGCACATTAATATTATAAATGAATAAAAAATAAATAAATAAATAAATATTATTATTCTTATTATTATTATTATTATTATTATTATTATTATTATTATTAGTATTATTGTTACTATTACTTATATCATCAGCATTATTATTTGAACCCTGTAAAATTTATGTAGACTACTGGACTGTACCCGAGCACGAGTATTATGCTCATTTCGGGTATGTATTCATATGTATTGAATTCAAATGTAAATTGTAAATAAATTTCAAATAAATTTGAAATTTTATTTAAAGAATTTATTCTTATGCCATGCGTTACTCAGAAAAATTATGATTAATATTATGCACGCGAACTTTTGACATAATAATAGATCCATTGAAGAAAGAGGGACAGAAAGGGGAAGGCTAACCGTCCTTCGAGAAGGGCTGGGAGTTCACTGCCTCGAGTTCGAACTATGAGTGAAGAGACCTTAAGGGCCGCAGGCGGACTTAAGGCTGGTTCACAATAAACCGGAAACGATAATCGGAACGAAAACGAAAACAGTAAATTTGTTAAAATGTGTACATTTAAATGTGAGCATTCACAATTAACGAAAAGCTTGCCGGAGCCCGGGATCGGTAACGGAGGGTTGGCCAAGTTTCAACTCTGGCGTTCACGTTTCCGATCACAGCCCACTAGATTCATTCTATTGCCATCTAAAAGCTATTTTGTCGTCGTATATTTTGTAGCAAGAAGACCGTGACATAACCTATGCATTATTTTGTTCTGTGCTGTGCATCATGGAGCAAGTTTTATTTGATGAGATTCTAATATTGAGTGTTGAGGAAAATCCTCACGTTTACGATAAGCGGCGCGCCTCGTATAAAGATGAGAAATTGAAGGAAAATACGTGGCTTTCAATAGCTGCATCTTTGAACACCGATCGTAAGTGAATCATATTTTATTACTATATTAGTTGTATTACACACTACATATTCATGCTTCAATGCAATAACTACTGTTGTCTTCATTTTTGTTCTGTTACAAGTGTTTCTTCTCTAATTATTTTACGTTATGGTAGACTTAAAATAGGTTGTGATAATAAAGATGCATGGGCATATTAATAGTACCTAATGAAATGTTTCAGTTGTAATTTCGATGTTGGTTAACCTGTGTTTATGTTGGCTGCCTTGTACGCCATTGGTCAATTATACACAAATAACATCAGAATGCGTAATATCGACTTTACATATCGTTATTGACATACATATCGATATGCATAGTCGTCTACGTTCTCGGTTTATTGTGAATCAAAAATGTTCATATTCACGTCCTCTGCTTCTCGTTTTCATTCTGGTTCTCGTTCCCGGTTTATTGTCAACCAGCTGGCTTACTACTTCAGAGGTAGTCAGCTTCAGGATCGTGTACATCTCTAGTTCTAGTGCGCTTGGACGATTCAGTTGATGCTATTTCTAGGCGTTGTCACATTAGTAATGCTGTCTATTTCAGTCCTGTACACCCGTTTGTGTTCAGTCATGATTCTATCTGATACTTACTACTAATATATACATGTGGATCAAATTATGAGCCAGGCCTGCCGCCAGGTTGCAGGATTTCAATCCTAGTTCTTCTGCTACACCTGGAAGATAAATTTAGTAACTCCTTATATATCTTTACATTCGTGACATTTATTTGCGCTTATTATCATTATCAAGTTTTCTGATTAATAAAGATAAAACAATAGCTATCCCATTTTCTTTAAATAATAAACGTAATAAACCAATTTCATCTATACTACAAATTAAAATGCATAATTCTGATTGTTTCGATATAAGTTACAATTGTTCAGTTATGAATGAGGTTAATGAGGTTAAATATTGTACTTAGGTATAATTATTGATAGTCATTTAAAATGGAATAATCATATTCCTTGTATTTGTAATAAATTACGTGAAACATTATGTTACTTTGTTGTTCTAATAAATATTTTGTCTCTTAAATGTTTACGTGTAATTTATTTAGCATTATTTCAATGTATATTTATGTATGGTTTTATAAGTTGGGGTGGAACTTAGAAATCCAACCTTTATCCGTTAATTTTACTACAGAAAAAAAGTATTAAAAATTTGTTTAAAAAAGCAGAAAGATTACCCAACTGAATTGTTGTTTAAAAATTTCAATGTTTTCAACATTAAACAAATGTATTATTTTATTTTATTAAAATATTTTCATAGAAATTTTAATACCTATGAAAGTTATATACATAAATATAGAACTAAAAATATGAATTCTCTGCGTTTGTCTGAACCAAAATGTAAAACGAATGCAGTTTTTTTTATCACAGAATGAGTCAAATTATTAAACAAATTTTATTGCAATAATATTTCAACCACGAATCCTCTCCAAATTAATAATAAAATAAAGAAATTTGTATTGGATTTATAGTTTGGGTTTAAACATATTAAACACTATTTAATCTGAATTCACTCTCAATTTTAATTTTATTTTTGTCTGTATTGGAATCCCCTCCTGAGCACGAGTCTTACTCATTCAGGATTGGGCTAGTTTATCTTTCACTGTATTTATTAATTTGTATTACTTACTTACTTATTTAATTACTTACTTACTTACTTACTTACTGGCTTTTAAGGAACCCGGAGGTTCATTGCCGCCCTCACATAAGCCCGCCATTGGTCCCTATCCTGAGCAAGATTAATCCATTCTCTATCATCATATCCCACCTCCCTCAAATCCATTATAATATTATCCTCCCATCTACGTCTCGGCCTTCCCAAAGGTCTTTTTCCCTCCGGCCTTCAAACTAACACTCTACATGCATTTCTGGATTCACCCATACGTGCTACATGCCCTGCCCATCTCAAACGTCTGGATTTAATGTTCCTAATTATGTCAGGTGAAGAATACAATGCGTGGAGTTCTGCGTTGTGTAACTTTCTCCATTCTCCTGTAACTTCATCCTTCTTAGCCCCAAATATTTTCCTAAGCACCTTATTCTCAAACACCGTTAACCTATGACCCTCTCTCAAAGTGAGAGTCCAAGTTTCACAACCATAAAGAACAACCGGTAATATAACTGTTTTATAAATTCTAACTTTCAGATTTTTTGACAGCAGACTGGATGATAAAAGCATTTCAACCGAATAACAACAGGCATTTCCCATATTTATTCTGTGTTTAATTTCCTCCCGAGTATCATTTATATTTGTTACTGTTGCTCCAAGATATTTGAACTTCTCCACCTCTTCAAAAGATAAATTTCCAATTTTTATATTTCCATTTCGTACAATATTGTGGTCACGAGACATAATTATATAATTTGTCTTTTCGGGATTTACTTCCAAACCTATCTATTTACTTGCTTCCAGTAAAATTCCCCTGTTTTCCCTAATTGTTTGTGGATTTTCTCCTAACATATTCACGTCATCCGCATAGACAAGCAGCTGATGTAACCCGTTCAGTTCCAAGCCCTCTCTGTTATCCTGGACTTTCCTAATGGCATACTCTAAAGCAAAGTTAAAAAGTAAAAGTGATAGTGCATCTCCTTGCCTTAGCCCACAATTTGTATTACTAGCAATGAAAATAAATAAATAAATAAATAAATAAATAAATAAATAATAAATAAATAAATAAATAATTAATTAAATAAGTAAATAAGTAAATAAAATCACATAAAATATCATAAATTGGTCCTAGTGTTTTATAAAAAATTAATCTCGGTTTAAATTTTTGTTAACATTTATGTACGAAGTAATTAGAGTTTACATCTTTAACCCGACGGGTCTCGCACATATTTTCCTAGCAAAAATGCTCGCACCGGGTCTGTCAGACCCAATTTAGATAAAAAAAGATATGGCCTTAAGGTTATTATACGTTTTTGTTTTTAGTAAATGACAGCTCAACTTTGTCTCTACTTTGTAACTATTTGCTGTGGGTCTGAGAAACCCGCCAGGCATTTACAAACGAGATTGACGATGTAATGTCGTCAGCTCTGAAAGTCTCCCGGAGGAATCTGCAGACGCTGATATGAATTCTTTCCTTTAGCACAAATTTATGTGCGAAATGTTAGAAATCACAATTCAAGTCCTTTAACAAGTTTGGTGTGACACAGTGAAAAAATTTATCAATTCATAATTACTTCGAAGAAGAATTCTGGAATGCAGAAACATGACAGGAGGGGCTACATACTCACTGGAGAACGCAGGTTCGGCGAACTGACCTTTTGAATGAGCTTTCGCTGCGACGAAGACTTCGTTACAAAAGAATTTGACAATAATATTCAATTCTTGTTGCATAAAATAATGTCGGCATTTGTTGTCGAAGGCTGGCGGCTTCAGATTTCCATTCCCGTCGCACTGAAATTATATAGAACAATACATTTCTGACACGATCTCTTTCCACTTTTATTTATTTATTTATTTATCCATTCCGTATAAATTAGGATCGCCAAGTACTGAGATGCATGGCGATAACTTTTCGTGTACATTATCAGAACAATAATTATTGTGTATCAGTGCATTGTGTTTTTCCGGTATAGGAAGTAACATTTCCATAAGAAACCCATGTCCAAAAAATGAAGAAATTATTTAATCAGTGGATCATGATTAAAAATTAGAAGGTTTTAACAATTTATAAATCAAGAGAACGTCAGACTTGAATTCAGTAACCGTGAATTACGTTAATTTGTTTTACAAATCATTACGATTACTATTTAATGCTTCTTGTATATACAATTCTACTAATAAGTGTAAAGCGGTATGGAAAATTATTAATGATAATAGATCTTCTGGTGGTAGTGGTAATTATATTAATCTTTAATCTGAGGATTTTAATGCTTATTTTGTTAACTCGATCACAGCACTCAAAAATAGTGTAAATATTGCACTCATCAGTACCTATCGTTTTTGACGAATACTAACATAATTTCAAGGGAAAAATTGTTCCTGGGCCGCGTATCGATGCCGGGACCTCTGGTTGAACGTACCAGCGCCCTACCACTGAGCTACCCGGGAACTCCACCCGACACCGTCTCAACGTTTCCCTTTATATCCATACAACTCGCGTGGGCTGACGAAACCAGAGGTCCCGGGATCGATACCCGGCCCCGGAACAATTTTTCCCTTGAAATTATTCAAATCTGCTTTACAGGGAGCCTTACCTGAAAGACTAGATTTGCATAATATATACGTCACACAGAGATTGTGTGCACTCGTTGTGGGTCTCTGGCATTTCGTCAGCCCACGCGAGTTGTGTGGATATAAAGGGAAAAGTTGAGACGGTGTCGGGTGGAGTTCCCGGGTAGCTCAGTGGTACAGCGCTGGTACGTTGAACCAGAGGTCCCGGAATCGATACCCAGCCCCGGAACAATTTTTCCCTTGAAATTATTCAAATCTGCTTTACAGGGAGCCTTACCTGAAAGATTTGATTTGCAGAATACTAACATGTTTGCAATAAACTAATATGCAATAATTTATTTGAGCACTGTACCTACAGTATATGAAAACTTAAACTTTGAAGAAATTAGAAGACGTTTATGTACTTACTCAGTATTTTAACACACTTACCATGTTTAGTTTCATGCATATACATTCCTCTGCACACTGAAACATACTTTTATAAATATTAATACATTATAATTAAAGATGAATAAGATATATGGATCATATGAGGAAACAAAGAGAAAGGCTGAAAATAATGATTGGAGAATGCTGGATTTGCAGTGAAAGCCCTGCCCTTGAGCGGAGCACTGAATGAATGAATGAATGAATTAATTAATTAATTAACGAATGAATGAACGAACGAATGAACGAATGAATGAATGAACGAATGAATGATTGAATGAATTAATGAATGAATGAATGAAAGAACGAACGAATGAACGAATTAATGAATTAATGAATGAATTAATCATTGAATGAACGAATGAATGAATTAATGAACGAAGGAATGAATGAACGAATGAATGAATGAACGAATGAATGAATGAACGAATGAATGAATGAACGAATGAATGAATGAACGAATGAATGAATGAATGAATGAATGAATGAATGAACGAATGAATGAATGAATGAACGAATGAATGATTGAATGAATTAATGAATGAATGAACGAACGAATGAATGAATGAACGAATGAATGAACGAATGAATGAATGAATGATATCCTACAATATGTTCCAGTGTTGTTTCAGGCTTATGTTTTGTCGTGTACTGAAAATTTGCAAGCAAGGTATGATTATTATGCAAGAACAAAACAGGGACTCATTGGCACTATACCCATTGATGTCGACGAGAGCGCAAGCGTGCCTCACGCTCAGTTCAAAGCCCGTTAAGGCACGCAGGCACAAGACACTGGTGAACTCAAGGGTTGCACTTATATCAGGTACTGAGGTAGAAGCCGTTCATTTAAGTTTCAGGCTGACTGGATTCTTGAGCTCTTATGTATGATAGTAGTGGTGATACTCTTCGTTTGGTAAGTGTAAATTAGTGTAGTTACAAAGAGAAGCAGTGTCGAACCCCTGAAATGATTAGTCGATCTACAGAATTATGTGTTCAAATTAAACAGTAGTAAATGAATGTGAAGATGTACTATAGACCTTCTTCCTGATAGCACAGAAAAGGGTTTGTCCCATATCTGTTACGAGTTGTGCCTATAAATTGTCCAGGTTTTCGTACATAAATGTTCAGGGTGACGATGTTTCTTGTCATTGCTTTGTTCTTTGGTTAAGCCAAGAAAAAGTTGACTTGCCTGAATATTTATCGGAATTCAAAATAGAAAAATAGATACATTCCAGAACTAGCTGACTCTACATGGATCGAGAAACTTAACTTTCTGATAATATATTCGAGCATCTGAACGTTTTGATTTGAGATCGCAAGGAAAGAATCAATTAACTTCTGACTTGACAGATATTGTTAAAAGCTTTCAGACGAAGATTTCATTGTGGATGTCTCAGATCTCACAACACAATTTTTTTCATTTCAACGCCTTCAGTCAATGAACTCCGTGCTCAACAGTGTAAAATACTGCAATGTTTTAAAAACTCTCTGGCAACGGTTCCATAGGCGATTTAAAGATATTGATCTGCTCTAGCCCAAGTTGGATTTGTTTTGTGATCCTTACTCATCAGACACAGAAAATATACCATCACAGTTACAATATATTCAATATCTGTATTGACAATATTCCAGTCCAAAATTTACAAAATTCGATTTTTTACTTGCCAAGTTGAGTTTTGCATAGACTATCATTCTGTAAAAAAGAATATCCCAAGATCGACTCATATCATATCATATCATATCATATCATATCATATCATATCATATCATATCATATCATATCATATCATATCATATCATATCATATCATATATCATATCATATCATATCATATCATATCATAACACATCATATCATATAACATATATCATATCATATATCATATCACATCACATCATATATCATATCATATCACATTTGTCATATATCATATATATCAAATCATATCATATCATAAATATCATATCATATCACATCATATATCATATATCACATCATATATCACATCACATCATATCACATCATATCATATCATAACATATATCATATCATATCACATCATATCATATATCATATCACATCATATCATATTACATCATATCATATCATATCACATCATATCATATCATAACATATCATATCGTATCATACCATATAATATCATACCATATCTTATCATATATCATATCATATATCGCATCATATATAATATCATATCATATATCACATCACATTACATCATATCATATCATAACATATATCATATCATATCACATCATATCATATATCATATCATATCATATATAATATCATATCACATCATATATCATATCATATCACATCATATCATATCACATCATATCATATCGTATCATACCATATCATATCATACCATATCTTATCATATCATATATCATATCATATCGTACCGTATCGTATCGTATCATATCATATCATATCATATATCATATCATATCATATCATATCATATCATATCATATCATATCATGTCATATATCATGTCATATATCATATCATATCATATATCAAATCATATCATATGATATATCAAATCATATCATATCATATCATATCATATCATATCATATCACATCATATATCATATCACATCATATCATATCATAACATATATCATATCATATATCATATCACATCATATCATATCATATATCATATCATATCACATCATATCATATATCACATCATATTACATCATATCATATCATATATCATATCATATTACATCATATCACATCATATATAATATCATATCACATCATATCACATCATATATCATATCATATCATATCATATATCATATCATATCATATCATATCATACCATATCTTATCATATCGTATGATATATCATATCATATCATACCATACCATACCATACCATACCATATCATGTCATATATCATATCATATCATATCATATATCATATCATATCATATCATATCATATCATATCATATGTTTATTATTTCTTGAAGGCCTATTATTTCAGTTTACTGTATGCAGAATGTCCTATGATTTATTGCCCTTTCGTATAAGTTTATCATCATCGTCGCACTATCAATTGATATTGGGCCTAATGGCCCGTTATGGCCTCGAGCCATCTTTTTAAAAGTCTTCCAAGCGTTCTCTTCCCTCTTGGATTGTAGGTAGAAATGTGACGAGGATGCGAATATAAGTTTAAAACAGGGAAGTACTATTATGTACTGCTTGCATTATTAGGTAATTATAATATCAATTAATTAGATCCTAGTTATTATGTGAAACTGTATAACTTAAGGAGAAGGTACGTTTATTGTAGCCTAACTAATCTCAAATGTCTGAAAAATAGAACTAGGATAAGCATATCAAACGAATTACAGCGTAATGTGTAATCCAGTCTATGTATGGAAATATGATAATTGTTCAGATTCGATAATATTATCTGATGTTTAATTGTAATAGGAGTTATAAGAGAAAGAATACTTACGTATTCAGCTTGAAGTTCTACTTTTGATTTTTCGCATTCGAATTTTCCTGAAATAATGGGTTAATATTATTTCTGTATTTATTTGCAAAATTCATAAAATAAATATTCACGGACCGATAATATAAAACTTACTATTTCTCATAGCATTGTAACACTCCTTCCGAAATGTAGCTCTTTTCTTCACCATTTCTCTGTTGAAATCTCCGCAGCATGACTGGAAAACGTAAATACAAAACAAACCGTTAATAAATGCACATTGCTTGCGATCAGGTCCGAAGTGGAAGGTTCAGATTTGAACCAGGTGTTCGGCATGTTGGAAGAGGATGAAAGTTCCTACAGGCGTATTTTCAAAGAGAAGTAAATCCGATGTGAATGAACATTGTGAGACATTCTGAGGACATTTCCAGCAGAAGATACGCTGAGTACCTTAAATATGGCAGTGTTGCACATAACGTAATACGTGCTGCTCGAAAATGCATTGTTGTCTAGTCTCCTCACCACACCAAAGCTGTGATGGTTCTATGGGTACAGTCTGGCAACACAGCCTTTATCTATGCTAGGATTTCAGGTTTCTGTCACGCACGATCAATCCCAGAATGGAGCTAATGTCTTACTGATAATATACTCGGCACTATCAGGCTAAGAAAGTACTCTAATATGGTGTCATAGAAGAGTAGATAATGTACCGTTTCTTCAATGCCTTCATCGTTACGCCGTGTTCGTGACAAATGAGCAGCGGTGAAGGGTTCGAGTCCGACATCAGAAGACAGAAAAGCTTCTTTGAGTCCGTCCAGATCCACATCAAGGGACGAGCAATGTCCTGCAATGAAGAAATAGATCGTCTAATGTATATTTGTCAACTTCGCGACGTGAATGTTCATAGGCATTTCTGTATTTGTATCTTTGCATACGATAATGCCACGGCAACTGTTCCATGTTTGTGGCTTAATAACAGAAAAAATCATGAAATAAAGAAGATTTTAATTACTGTGTGAGTGTTTTAGTCCTGCGATATTATTCATATGGCATCGAACATCAGGTTGAAAATACTTTGGATACATTTCTATCTAACCGTTGATCAGATTGCAAATCTAGTATTTTGACAAAACCAATTATATAACCATCACTACACAAAATGACTAAAGAAGAAAAAAGAACAACTTCACAGGTACAGCACGAGATATAATTATTATGTTTCTGAATATCTGAGTCGCCCTCGGTAGCGTAGTTGGTAGAGTGCTGGCCTTCTAAGCTCGAGGTTGCGGGTTCGATCCCGACCGAGATCGATGGCATTTAAGTGTGTTTAAAGGCGACAGGCTGATATGAGTAGATTTACTGGAATGTAATGGAACTCGTGCGGGACAAAATTTCGCTAATATAACCTCTGAAGTTGCGAGCGTCGTTAAATAAACCGTAATTTAAAATTTCTAAAGTTATACTGAGCCAATCAAAAATTGTTTTAGCTCGGTTGTAGTTGCTGTGTTCAATAAATTGGCACATCTGACACACTTTGTACATTTTAACAGACTTCAAACCATCTTGTGACGTTTGTTAATACAAAACTCTCTTTCATGATATTAAGGAATTTTTCGACTCTACTGTAGGAGAGTGGGTTTACCTCTTTCCACCAGCTGCGAAATTCTGTTGCGATCGTGTGATTGCAAACATGGACTATGTCTGCTGAGTTGCAGTGGTGATTTGAATGCGCTATGATATTCTTTAACGAAGTTTAATGCAATTATCTTAATATGAACTCTGAACATTGCACATTGCGTGCCGTTTGTACTTCACATTTATCTTAGGGACTTTTCTGGCAACTCTTATTTTTAACAATTTTATCAATATTTTTTTAGTTGGTTATTTAAGGACGCAGTATCAAATACTAGGTTATATAGCGTCGATGAGATTGGTGGTAGCGAGATGGTATTTGGCGAGATGAGGCCGAGGATTCGTCATAGATTACCAGGCATTCACCTTACGGTTCGGGAAAACTTTGAAAAAAAAAAACAACCAGGTAATCAGCCCGAGCGCAACTTCAGATCGACAGACAAGTTCCTTAACCGACTGAGCCACGCCGGTGGCTAAGTTCGTCTATATTTGGCAAACATGATGACTTACAAGGTCTTAGAAGATATATGAAGTGATCGCCGGGCATTCTATTTCGATACTGGCTTTTAATGTAATTCATTTTATAAAAGATTTGCTCGCAAATGTATGTCGTTTAATATTGTATTGAGTCGTAAATTGCAAATATTTATAACAAATAGACGTTATACTCGGTCGCTCTCTTTGACACAAAAATATTGCAATTCCCATGATTCGTGAAATAAATATCTGAACGTCTTTGGATAAGCCATTGAAAATTACAATAACTCGCAAGCCCGCTGCCACTGCAAATGAACTGACGTGCATGTCATATTAACCCATTGCAACATAGTGGTTGTACAGAAGAACCAAATTTTTCTTTCTTTCTAAATTTTATGGCACAGATATTCTACCAACGAACCACCTCTTGAGTATGCATAGAGGTGCCATCTGTGTTTTGAAATTGTGTGCAGAGTTAAAATGTTAAACAAAAATTGATCGAAACTTTGTTATGATCCATGATGTGTAAAACATAATAAATTAATTTGTATTGCAAAGGGTTAAGGGACGAATAGCTGGCAAGTCATTTCCCCTCAAGTCGAGGAGGTGGAGGTGCTCATAGCCCATATTTATTTATTTATTTATTTATTTATTTATTTATTTATTTTTATATTGCTAATTATTGTAACATAAAATATAATATATACAGAAAAACTTTAGCTCGCCCCTGAAAGAGTAGAACTCGTGCTCAGGGACGGATTCCTGAATTGAAATAATAATTATACAGTACAATTTGTGTCATGTCTATTGTGCAATATAGTATATAAATTTAAATTTACAATTTTTCAATTTTTATAAAATCCATACATAACTTTTCAAATTTAATACTAGAACTATTAGAATTGACAAGATTAGGATATTTAATTATAAATTTGTTATATATTGTTGGGCCTAAATTACTACTATGATTAAATACTGTAACAGTGTTGCATTTTGGTTCAAAAATTTTAAAGAATTCATACCTTTTGTTTCATAACTATGAGAATACAATTCAAAATTATTTCGATTTTTATGTATGAATTTTATTAATACAATTTAATAAATTTTTCTTAGTTAAGTACATTAAAGTCGAAAAACAATTTTTGAGATGGAAAATCAAAAGGTTTATGAAGACATATTTTAATTATTTTCTTCTGTAATAAATAAAGTTGATTAAAATTGGATTTAAATGAGCTACCCCATCCTACAATTCCATACATAATTACCGATTGAAATAAAGTTAAATACATTGTGCGTAATAAACTTATTGACAAGTAATTCCTCAATAAAACAAAATAATATACTATTTTACGTAATTTATTACAAAGGTAATTAATGTGTTGGTTCCATTTTAAATGATTATCGAAGATTATGCCTAAATACTTAACTTCAGAGGACTCTTAGTAATCGGACGTTTACACTGTTAAAGACAACAATTATAATTATGTAATTTAATACTTAATATAGATGTAGGAGGGAATGCGACTAACATGTTCGAGTTATGGTTGGACTAGGCTAACTGTGGTTCGCGAATTAACCTCAACAAACAGGCGGAGGGTAAGGCATGATCCCCCTACCCTTTTTCATTCAGTGCTAAGGAGTTTGGGTATCGTCTCCCTCCTACTGTCCCTTTACTGGGTATTGCGGGCTGCATTTTATATGACGTAATCTTTTCCGACCACTGCTCTAAAGTTTAATTTGGTTTATTTGGATGTCTAATAGTTTTCTTAGAGTAGAAGTTTCTAATTTTGTCTGATTTCGTGACACACTGAGTCAATTTAGCTCTCTATACGAATGCGAACAATGACAGACTATTCTACGTCAAAATATTTCCATAAAATTGATGATAATTTACAACATTACAACTGTATCAGCTCGCTCTGCACGATGATAATACTGACGTTGTTTCCTTAACACAGCGGTCATCAAAACACTGCACGCTCGGGCTAGAGTCCCTTACCCGCGGACAAGACACTGCCCTAGCGTGCAATCGTCCCTGCTGGCGGGTATGCTGTCTCTCTATTCCTTGTGCACGACGGAGCAGAGTTCCTTACCCTCCATGCACTCTACCCATTGCAGCGAGTGCTGACGTCCACTGCCTTCACACTTGGCACTCACCTGAGAACCCAAGCACTCCTAGGCACGTGAAAGCGACCACAAGAGGAGACTTCATCGTGAATGCTCTGCAGGGCTCAACGAGCCAGCTTTTATACGAGTAAGGCTTGCAAACTCTCTTCGCTAAATCATTACACGTGTACGTATATACTATGTTGAGAAATAATTTATTTCTGTATTTTTTACTTGAATTCAATTCATTGTCAAATGATTGTATTCAATATATCGACACATTACTCTGTTCTACCTTGCCTGTTACGTAACTAACTGCATAATAATCACGTCTATGTAATAACGCTACCAGTGTTCCGTAGCTGTGAAAATGTACACTAATGCATGTCTGATACCATTCATGCATGATTGAGAATCTAATGTCAATGCAAGTTGCATTTTCTTTCACCAAGGAAATAGAAGAAACGACATTACTTCCTATAACGATATAAAATTGATGCAGGTACTAATTGTAATATAAAACTCAGCTTGAAGAATTTAATGTTACAACTTATAATGAGGTTCATTTCCCTCAAGACTTTCACATTAACTTATAAGTGCGAGTTGCCATGGTTATCTTTAAGCAGTTTAATTTGTGCAGCAAACTTATGTACAATTTCAGATTTTAATAATTTTTATAAATTTGAAAATTATTTTGGACATATAGGCTTATATAAGTTAACAATGATTTGTGACATCACGTATATATAATTACAACCAGAAAAAGGGGCACTAATCACTAGTTTACTTACTTACTTACTTACTTACTTACAAATGGCTTTTAAGGAACCCGAAGGTTCATTGCCGCCCTCACATAAGCCCGCCATCGGTCCCTATCCTGTGCAAGATTAATCCAGTCTCTATCATCATACCCCACCTCCCTCAAATCCATTTTAATATTATCCTCCCATCTACGTCTCGGCCTCCCTAAAGGTCTTTTTCCCTCCGGTCTCCCAACTAACACTCTATATGCATTTCTGGATTCGCCCATAAGTCCTACATGCCCTGCCCATCTCAAACGTCTGGATTTTAAGTTCCCAATTATGTTAGGTGAAGAATACAATGCGTGCAGTTCTGTGTTGTGTAACTTTCTCCATTCTCCTGTAACTTCATCCCGCTTAGCCCCAAATATTTTCCTAAGCACCTTATTCTCAAACACCCTTAACCTATGTTCCTCTCTCACAGTGAGAGTCCAAGTTTCACAACCATACAGAAGAACCGGTAATATAACTGTTTTATAAATTCTAACGTTCAGATTTTTGGATAGCAGACTGGATGATAAGAGCTTCTCAACCGAATAATAACACGCATTTCCCATATTTATTCTGTGTTTAATTTCCTCCCGAGTGTCATTTATATTTGTTACTGTTGCTCCAACATATTTGAATTTTTCCACCTCTTCGATGGATAAATCTCCAATTTTTATATTTCTGTTTCGTACAATATTCTGGTCACGAGACATAATCATACACTTTGTCTTTTCGGGATTTACTTCCAAACCGATCGCTTTACTTGCTTCAAGTAAAATTTCCGTGTTTTCCCTAATCGTTTGTGTATTTTCTCCTAACATATTCACGTTATCTGCATAGACAAGCAGCTGATGTAACCCGTTCAATTCCAAACCCTCTCTGTTATCCTGGACTTTCCTAATGGCGAATCACTAGTTACCACACAAAATTATTACTGGGGCTTGAAGTGAACGTTGGATGTGCATATAGCAAGCGAATTACTTGACTGACGGCTCACACGACTCTTGTTTCGTAAATTGTGGAAGAATAAAACATGGACAACTTTAACTATTGCACTCATGTTCACAATTACATTGTGACTATTTACACTATAGTAAAGAATGTAGGTCTACATTGATCAAACATTATTTACACTATTCGGCTTATTACAGTGTTGTGTATTGTAATGCAAGGTGGATTATTTCATAACACCATGTGCAACATGTTTTTGTAAATTGTGTACAGTATTGTAAATAATATTTCATCAATGTAAGCCTTCAATTGTTTATGAAAGTGTAAATAGTGAAAACAATGTATTTTGGTAAAGAGCTGTCAGTCATTTCAAAAACCTATTGTCAGAAATACTGTTTTTCGTCTCTAGAATATGATCTTTCTTCAGAGATTACTTTTGCAGAATATTTATTTGTAATATATTAATTTTCCTTCATTATGTTAATCATTCCTTCCATCCAAATTGTCTTGCTTAACAATAAATTGTAATTGTTTAACTTTTAGAACTACATGTAACTAAACACTTCTACATTTTACTATAATAATAATAATAATAATAATAATAATAATAATAATATTAATAATAATGTAACTTTTATTTTGAACAATAATGTGACTTTTATTTCAACAACAACAACACTCCCGTCAACAATGGGTATTCCACTCAACACTGCAACACAGTAGTCGTTATTGCACTCCACACAGTGACAATGACTATTCGCGTGGATTATTGAGAAGAACAACAATGTACTCCCAATCTCAACTAATGTTCACAAAGCACTATGTACAAACAAAACTGTCAGTTCACAGTTCGTTCGCCTTGGCTAGTTCTTCTAGCTCAACCTCTCAAGTTCAAACCCCAAGCCGCTTCCGCCGAAGCCCGAGTCCCCCGTGTCCCGCGCCTCAGTGCCCACCGAAGCTCACCTTCCTGCGCTCTCCCTTCTGCCGGACGCGCGCTCGACTCCCAAGGCAACTAGAATCTTCCAGCACGGTTGCCACAATAATAATAATTCCAGCTCTCCCCTGAAAGAGTGTGTTCTCGTGTTCAGGGGAGGATACATATACTAGTATTTTGAAATATAAATATTAAATGTAGATAATAGTAATGTTGGTTGCCGTCACTTCGAGCACCTGTTTTGAGGTACTAAATGGTTGCGTTTAAGCTCAGTTTTGTAAATTATATCAAAATAATTTTCAAATGTAAATAATAAATGCAAATAAATATAAATAATAAATGTTGGTATTATGGTAAACAGTAATCGATAGCGATAGACATGTTTAAGCTCATATCTACTTAATCTGACTTCCCAGACCTCTAAGTTCCATATGAAAATAGGAAAGACTGGAGAATGCTGGGTTTGCAGTGATAGACCTGACCGTGGCTGAACACTATGAATGAATGAAAGTTCCCAATTTCAAAATGTTTTGTAGAGTATCCCATATTACTTTTTCAAGTTTTGCAAACTTTACTGCACCGCCCTATATGATGTAGATAATTATCTTTCTTAATTTGACAATAATTTTAACTAATGTACCTTGGGACAGACAACTGGCATTGCTCACAAATTTTGGCCGAAATTGTGGAAGTTTTAAAAGTCACTCATATCCCCTTAAATGATTCACCCCAAAAATTACGATGGCTCTCAATATCTTAATTTAATCAATTTGTTTTTTTTTTTCTTTGTTACGTGCATCTCACAAATCACTCTAAGAAAACTCATCACATAATCACGACTGGAGAGTAAGGACTACATTTTCACAATCACACAATCAATATACTGTATTTCAATCAATATTGCCATTATTATTTTTTCAACAAATACTCAAAACTACTTAGAGATCACACACGTCGAGCAGATAGACCCTATTAGTTTCTCATAACCAATGAATTGAAGTATTTACATAATAAATAATCGCTTTTAACAATAAAATGGTTTACATACAATTAACTTTTCCTATTTCTCTTTTTGTTCCTAAAAACCATTCCCTTTGCGATTTGTTTATATATGTACATGTATATTAAATAACTTAGTAATTAGCCCTATTACATAGCCAGAAATTTAGTAACGCAAGTTATTGTAATAATTGCTGCCTTTATTCGCTGCATGTGCATGTACATCCCTGTTGTCTACGTTACAGTGGATGCGCTATGCGCTCGTGATCAAGGTCGAGCTCTTCTACCGTGATTGGGAGCCAATATTGTCTCACCCCTGCCGTACACTGTCGAATTGTCACAGTATCTTCATTTTAGTGTTGATTATGATTAAACGTCAACTTGAGGTTGAAAAATAACTTCTCCCTGTTTCTATATTTCAGCTAAGGGATGTATGAAATTGAAGAAATACATTCAGCAGGAAATGAAAAACAACAACAGGAAAGTAATCGGCATTGATTCTGTCTACCTGGTTCCTTGGGTTGATATGGTACTGAAAAATAATTGTATGAGTGAAGGTACATAGCCTTAATCACATCACAATTTCATGTCTATTTTATTCCGAAATCACTGTCTGTCATTGATGTCCATGTAAGCTTGAACACATTAACTGTAATATATGTAAGGCAATGAATTTGAATCCAGAATAAAACTTGAATCGTTATTCTAAGATATGTTACATTTTCAAGTGATCCAATTAGTAAAATTACAATAGAAACGTAAAACACAGTGTCATGAATTTTAAAATAGAGTTCCGTTCTTATGATTGTTGTTATCAAACTTCTAATTTCGGTTGCAAAACAAAACTATTGATTCCATTCTCAAAGTACTTTTTCTTCCTAGTGTTATTCTCCGTTAGTCTTGTTACATGACATGTTCTCAATAAACGATATATAATGTGCACAAAATCTTATCAATACAACCGTGTTAAGTTTTATATCTCGTGATTCGTCTTATTTCTTGAAACCCAAGCTAATGGTGGACATTTCTGTATGTTATATCAAACTCTTGTAAGTAACTGGAGCATTCCCTCTATAATTGATTAATATTGCTATTTTGAAGATTCCTGATAACGAAGTATTTGGTTACTTGTCGAGATCAGCGGGAGATTAGTGTCTACCTATAATAGAAATTTAGCCGATCAGAATAAAAGTTATCGAAAGACATTCTAAATAAAAACACACCTCCTGTTGTCCTCAGTTTTTCCTCTCAGAATCATAAATTTTTTAATTTGAAGATTTGGTGAGTCATAACACAATATTAACTCAACTAGCCAGAAAATTGATGCATTCTTGTCATGTCTGTCGAAACTGTTTAGCTGAGCTTTCCAAGGTTCAGTCTGTTTTCGACGGAGAGACACTGGATCTTTATCAGTGACCAGGCCTACAGTAGATTGACGACAAAGTCAATGACTCGGCGACGGCAGCATCAGTTTCTCGCCGAGTGCACGGTCTCCCGCTTCGCAGCGAATCTTTAACACATCCCGTGCTGAATTCTTCCACAAGTTATCTCTGTTCAGTGCCGCCTTATAAAACCATACCTGATATCCTACACAATAATACTCATGTTTTTTTTTTCGTTATGCGGCCGTTCGTGGACTCAAACGGAAGCCATAATTTCCTCCGCCACACTAAAAATATTCGTATCTGCATTTTGCGGTCTTGAAATGGCAGCAAATTAACGTATTATTGTGATTATGTTGTGGTTGCCCTTGGTGTACACCAGATGTCTCCCGTCATGATCCCATCTCGACATCCGTCCGTCATATGTTACCGACAAATTTTTCGTGCACGGATTTGTTTTACATGAAAAATAGGTGGTGTGTAGAGGAACTTTCGTCCCTCGCTATACTAAAATTCAACTGAAATTAAATTACGAAAACATTCGAGTGAAATGAAGAGAGTTTGTTGACGGAAACGAAAAATCCCCGAGAAAAATGAGAGACATTAAGCCTGCGCCCAAAACTTTGGGCTACCAGCGGCAACAGCTCGATGTTGAGTATTTCTACACGTACTATTATGTTGTCATCTGGAGAGTTACGCTGCTTCATCGATAAGGTATGTTGGCCTCACTGTTGCCAACATATCGCTCTACAATCTCGCTAACTTTTCAACAAAAAGTAGCTAAATCTCTCCAAAGTTTTGTAAAATATCCCCAGAATTGTCGCTAAAAATTAACAATAAATATACTTACTTACATACTTACTGGCTTTTAAGGAAACCGGAGGTTCATTGCCGCCCTCACATAAGCCCGCCATTGGTCCCTATCCTGAGCAAGATTAATCCAGTCTCTACCATCATATCCTACCTCCCTCAAATCCATTTTAATATTATCTTCCCATCTACGTCTTGGCCTCCCTAAAGGTCTTTTTTCCTCCTATCTCCCAACTGACACTCTATAAGCATTTCTGGATTCGCCCATACGTGCTACATGTCCTGCCCATCTCAAACGTCTGCATTTTATGTTCCTAATTATGTCAGGTGAAGTATACAATTCGTGCAGCTCTGCGTTGTGTAACTTTCTCCATTCTCCTGTAACTTCATCCTACTTAGCCCCAAATATTTTGCTAAGAGCCTTATTCTCAAACACCCTTAATCTTTATTCCTCTCTGAAAGTGAGACTCCAAGTTTCACAACCATACAGAACAACCGGTAATATAACTGTTTTATAAATTCTAACTTTCAGATTTTTTGACAGAAGACTAAATGACAAAAGCTTCTCAACCGAATAATAACAGGCATTTGCCATATTTATTCAGCGTTTAATTTCCTCCCGAGTGTCATTTATATTTGTTACTGTTGCTCCAAAATATTTGAATTTTTCCATCTCTTCGAACGATAAATCTACAATTTTTATAGTTCCATTTCGTACAATATTCTGGTCACGAGACATAATCATATACTTAGTCTTTTCGAGATTTACTTCCAACCCTATCGCTTTACTTGCTTCAACTAGAATTTCCGCTTTTTCCGTAATCGTTTGTGGATAAATATAAATGAATAAAAATAAGAGAAACATACATATGCGGAGAAAAATATAATTTCCTCGTGTCACCCTCTTCTGCGGAGTCTGGTTGTGTTGTTGACGGCTGTGATGTTGAGGTGGAACAGCTGATTGTGAATACACTGTACTTGATCCAATCATTGACACTATACTTTCTGGCGAATTGTAAGTGCGGAAATTTTCACTCAAGCGTTTGTTTTTTATGAAATTTAACACGTTTTAAATCTTATATATTAAAATCAGCAAAAACTTCAGTCTCATTTACTTCACACAAACTGTCGGCAAAAAATCCCAAAACTCAACTGCCTCTGGTCGGTTTGCAGTGGAAAATCTCCGCGTTGCGGGGAAGAACCAAGAATTAGCTGGAGCTCGCGACACGTCACGTGTCAATCAAAGTTGCCACCGTTTATGGGTGCTGCAACAGTAGCATTGAGAGAGACCTAACCCGTGAGCAACTTTCACCCCTGATCACTGATCACAAATACATGAGATCAGGGCTTTCACGTATGAATCATTAGACGACTCAGTCATGCACCCATGCCTCTTCTAAAACTAAGTAGGCCTACACGATTTCAGTTGAATGTTTTAACTTAAAAGAAAGGAAAAAAGTAGAAGACTATAAAAATGAGCAGAAAAGTCGTTAATCGTATTTTACAAAATTTGTCGCCGAGATTGATTCAAAATTCGCTAGATTTAGCGACTTATCGCTAAATATGGCAACATTGGTTGGCCTTCTATGAAAACAGCTGAAGTGTTAACTACACAGTGTCGCTGAACAGGAGGAAAAGTTACTGCAGTTCCAACCGAGCCGTTACGACGATAAACAAATGGAACCAAACACACAATGTCGCCAACATATGGGCATGACGTTTGTCTGTGACGTCGCTAGCAGGAGAAATTTGTTTTCTCTCTTTCTCTCTACATTCTTACTTCATTGAGAAACTACTTATTTCTTTAGTTTTACCGACCACAGGCAATTTTTTTAACCTTTTCTTTATTTCCCCTTATTGGTTTTACTTTTCTTTAAACTTGTAAGTACACAACACTAATGTCCGAGGCGGAAACCTGTCGGACCAAGTGATACACCACGCTTCTGTCGCTTGGGTCATCCAGGCATTAAATTTACTGAGAGCTAGCGCAACCAATATTTAGAAATATATTGCCGTTAGCTTTATTGACAAAGAACCTAGTGTTCGTTTATGTTTTATTGTCCACCACGCCGGCTTGAATTTGCGCAGATGCTTGCTGGGACAAGGAGTATTGGTTTAATGGACATTTTAGCGCACGTCGTAACTTGCGTTACAGGTGAACTACTCTCTTTCCAGCTAAAGATTGAAATAAATGTAAATAAATGCACGTGGCTTAACGGTTCCTGATTGGCTATTGGACGCACAACGTCTCCAAGCTCATGCTTTTCATCTTCTTCCTCATATTAAAAATAGTTCCTTCTAAAATAATAAAATGTATAATATACATGGAATACGAGTGAATTAAACATGCTTATAAGAACACTTTCTTACGATTTAAACAACATGTTTATAATAAGTAGTGGTTTCAGACATTGCGTGTTAAATCATTGTAACGTGTATTATGGCAACACGCATGCGTAATAGGCATTAAATCCCTCCCAAGGTGACTTGCAGCTTCACAGAGCACATCAGCACAGCTGGTATAACACAGTGCAAGATTCAGTGTTGTCAACCTCAAATAAATTTCTGTAGAATTAAAGAAATTCTCCACTCTTCAAAGAATAACATTTAATCACGAATCTACAGAAAATTAAAATCCACTATTCCCAGTAGAGAAATAATAAATATTAACCCTCTGTGAGCATTTTACGGGTTAGTTCAATGAATGTGTTGAAATGTCTGCAATATATCAGACGGTGGCTGCCCTGTGTGCTCACTTGCTGAAAATAATGCGCCTTGGTGGCTGCTTTAGTAGCTAGCTTGCGATTTCGGAGTAATACATTTCGGTTTTGTTTACGTCTACTTCAATCTTTAGTTGGAAACAGTTTAGACATATGAATCAAGACACACGGCTAACGTACGTTGAATTCAACGTGCGTTACAACGTCCGTCGCGTTTTTGACTTGCGTGGTCACGTTTTAACATCGTTCTCAGGAATCTTCAAAATAGCAATATTAATCAATTACAGAGGGAATGCTCCAGTTACTTACAAGAGTTTGCTATAAAATACAGAAATATCCACCATTAGCTTGGGTATCAAGAAATAAGACGAATCACGAGATATAAAACTTAACACGGTTATATTGATAAGATTTTATGCACAGTACATATCTTTTATTGAGAACATGTCGTATAACAAGACTAACGGAGAATAAAATTAGGAAGAAAAGTACTTTGAGAATGGATTCAATAGTTTTGTTTTGCAACCAAAATTAGAAGTTTGATAACAACAATCATAAGAACAAAACTCTATTTATAATTCATGACACTGTCTTTTACGTTTCTATTGTAATTTTACTAATTGGATCACTTCAAAATGTAATTTATCTTAGAATAACGATTCAAGTTTTATTCTGGATTCAAATTTATTGCCTTACATATATTACAGTTAATGTGTTCAAGTTTACATTGACATCAATGACAGACAGTGATTTCGGAATAAAATAGACATAAAATTCTGATGTGACTAAGGCTATGTACCTTCACACATGCAATTATTTTTCAGTACCATATCAGCCCAAGGAACCAGGTAGACAGAATCAGTGCCGATTACTTTCCTGTTGTTGCTTTTTCGTTGTCTGCTGAATGTATTTCTTCAATTCCATACATCCCTTAGCTGAAAAATAGAAACAGGGAGAAGTTATTTTTCAACTTCAAGTTGACGTTTAATCACAATCAACACTAAAATGAAGATACTGTGACAATTCGACAGTGTAGGGCAGGGATGAGACGATATTAGCTCCCAATCACGGTAGAAGAGCTCGACCTTGATCACGAGCGCATAGCGCATCCACTGTAACGTAGACAACAGGGATGTACATGCACATGCAGCGAATAAAGGCAGCAATTATTACAATAACTTGCGTTACTAAATTTCTGGCTCTGTAATAGGGCTAATTACTCAGTTATTTAATATGCATGTACATATACAGGGACATCATTTTATTTTTACTTCAATTTTTATTGTACCTGAGTTTTTTAATGTACTTCCCTCCTACCCCTTCTACTAATGTCTTCCACACAAATCCAAGACCGCATATACAGTCATAGTAGCTTCACCGTCACAGTACGTTCCAAAAATATGTTCACGTTTTCCAATGACGAAAGAGCTTTCAATATTGCATCATTTTCGCACAGGTACTGTCGTCCATTTACCTACGTCGCATTCCGGTTTTCCCCACCAGCTTCTATTTGCCTCTCTGTAAAGGCTAGTGGCTGGGCTGTCTTAGCTCTTTTCTGAGAACATTAATTTCTGTTAGGAATTGGACATCTACGTAATATTATACCCATACAACTGTTTAAAATAACTCAAATAAAAGGGCCTCGTTAAGTAATTAACTGTCACGTGATTTCCCTCCTTTCTACGACCCTACGACATAACCACTTGGACGGACAGTAGATAGCATGTCTGAGTAATTTTATCTGTGCGGGTCGGGCGGAAGTGAAGATTGAATTTACAGTACGTAAGGTACTCTTTTATAGAGTAGATACAGAATTATTTCAACATGAGTTACTAGTACGAAGGACGAAACTGGTAATTGGAATTTCATACATTAGAACTGAAGCCTGTATCGAAATGAACCGCCACCATTTTCAAAAATGTGTTTAAATATCCATATTATGATTATTTTTCAATTTAACTTCATTCTCTATATTGTACGCTAATGTGCTGTAGACAGTATAATATACACTGCATAATGAATACGTCCACATGGACAGCTCAGTTCGTGAGTAAAAACACTCGTTTTTAATACTGTACTGTATTCTGATTAAACGAAAACCTAATGAAAATTATCAAACTCAAAAGCGTGATATTTCATAGTTTACGTAAATGGATGAATTAATTTTCTTCCCTCCTATACCTAGTAAAGTGATTTGTTTGTATATTACGCCATCGGACTCCAGTCGTGGAAGGGGTTAGCAACCGATGATTCAAAGGTATAGCCAGGTTAATATCAGATATGTTAGTAAAAATAAAATGATGTCCCTGTATAAACAAATCGCAAAGGGAAGGGTTTTTTTAGGAACAAAAATAGAAATAGGAAAAGTTAATTGTATGTAAACCATTTTATTGTTAAAAGCGATTATTTATTATGTAAATACTTCACTTCATTGGTTAGGAGAAACTAATAGGGTCTACCTGCTCTACGTGTGTGATCTCTAAGTAGTTTTGAGTATTAGTTGAAAAAATAATAATGACAATATTGATTGAAATACAGTATATTGATTGTGTGATTGCGAAAATGTAGTCCTTACTCTCCTGTCGTGATTATGTAATGAGTTTTGTTAGAGTGATTTGTGAGATGCACGTAACACGAAAAAAGAAATTGATTAAATTAACCCTTAGTTGCCTGACGGTACTTAGAAGTACCGCGATTTATTTTGCATACTGGAAGACCTGGAAGAATAATAAACCGCCAGAAATTACGTGCAACCTGATAAATAAAATCCATCAAGTATACTGACAGTACTGTACATAGAAATACGACCTTTTTTAAAATGAAAAATAAAAATAAATAAATAAATAAAAAATTTCTGAAAAAGTTACTGTATATTTTGAATTCATATCCTAACAACATTCACTAAAGAAAACAGATTTACTTTAATTTTTTCTTATGTCCGGCAACAAAGGGTTAAGATATTGAGAGCCATCATTTTTTTTGGGATGAATGATTTAAGGGGATATGAATGACTTTCAAAACTTCGACAATTTCGGCCAAAATTTGTGAAATTTAAACTATATAAACAGATCTATAATAATATCTTCTGTACAAAATTTTGTCCAATTAGGTCTAATAATTTTGAAATTATATTTTTAAGTATATTTTATATTGACGTTACTAAAAAAGATCCTTGCATCAAAGTTTTCAAAATGTTTAGTTCATATTTGCTCAAAATCCTGAAAATAGTTATTGGAATAAAAGTGAATTAGCATTTTGAGTTTAGTAATAGTATAAGTTAAAGTGCAATCAAAGATAAAATATTATTTATAAATTAAAGAAACACGTAGTATAATAAAAGTAAATATCCAGAGACAAGCAACAAATAAAACATCAACAATACATTTAAAATAAAGAAATAAAAGGAATCTAGATACAATCTACTGATCCAAATGTAAATTAATTTACCTTCGATGTCAATTCCGAAATCAATTTATTTCTCTCTTCTCCTTTATAATGCCTATATATTTTTATGTTGCTTTTTTTGCAAATGATATTTTTTTTACACAACAAACACTGGAGTTCATCACCATGTTCGAAGCATAAATATTGTATCTTCCACTCTTCCTTGAAAGCTTCAAGCGCTTCCGTTCCGTCATGATGCGCTGTGTTCTAAGATCTGTACATCCTTTAGCAATGTTTACAGGTAAAAGAGCTCCGCGCGCGCAGCGGGCATAAATGAGCTCTCGCTCGCAATTATTAATCACCATCGCAAGACTGGTGTAAGGGATACCAGCAAGAAATTCCTGTAATTCCTGTTTCATCAAAATTCAGCGTACACTCCTGTGACGACATTTGACAAGTGGGCAGCTTGAACATGGCTGCAAATCGACATGCAAAAGTTACGTTACTACAAACAAATTAATTAGAATATACCAATCCTATTTTGGGGGGAGGCTTTACCATGGCCATAACGATACAACTAATATCGACTCGAGAATTCAAAAGGGAAACAACTCAAAATTGAAGGCTTTGAGACAACTGAATTTTAAAGCATCATGTTGCTTTAAAATACTCAATTAACGCACACTAATTTTCAAACTTATACTGTAGTAGCCTATATATAAAAGATCAGTAACTGGATTTGAAGTAATCTCAATGATCTTTTGAGTGCACAAGTCGTAAAGGAAGTAATTTTACTATCGGACACTTTCGCCGACTTTTGCTGAGGAACGTAGTGTTCCCTGTAAGTTGTACCACATTAAAATGCTTCAAATGATGTGTTTTTTCAGTCAACATAGTTGTCGGTTGAATTTAAATTCATCCTTTATGTAGAAATGTTGAATTTCTTTGAAAAATTCTTTGGTATGTCTACTTACCAGCAATCATATTTTAATGAAACCTATATACTACTATAATTATCCACTCCTTTGGAGTAACGGTTAGCTTGCCTGACCTTGAAACGGACGGGCCCTGGTTCAAATCCTGGTTGGGACAAGTTACCCATTAATAGCAAATGTTAGGTAACTTCCGGCGCCGAACCCTGGAGTAATTTGGCCGGTACTATCACCCTCACATCATTCAGACACAGATAACCTCATAAGTTGATAAAACGTCATAAAATAAACCACTATAATAATTATGTAGTAGGAAATCACAGTTGTTGATAAATTGAAATCTGGTCTGTTCCGTTATTGTGAATAGAAATCTTGTACTGTCATTGCATGAGAAAAAGAAATCAATTGAATCACTGAATACGAAAAGAGAATAAGACACAGTTTTGGGAAAAATGAGTTGAGACTGTAGCCATACTAATTTAGGCATGCTCTTTCATTCTGCATGAAAAGGGAACAGGTCCCGCATCTCCTTAGTCTAGATTTCAATACTTTAGTTTTCATGTTTACTTTGAAAAGGAGCTTAGTCCACGACTTGTTCCCTTCTCATAAGGAATTCAAGTTTGTTGTTCCTGCCATCTAGAGGAAAAATATGTATCATGAGTAAAATGGCGTTAAACGATGAAAGTAGTACTTCTTCAAGTCCTGCAAAACGAAGGAAGGTGTTGCCTCATATTCCGGTCGGTCCAAGAGATATTTTACTTTAGACAATTCTGGTGTTTTGTTTATAAAAAATCTTAAAGCAGGAAAATCCCAATTCTACACGTATCATGAGAGTCTTGGAAGAAAAGGACCCAATGAGGTTTGCACTCTCTTGAATGACTACATTCAAAGCAATATTCCTATTAATGTGAAATATCTATATGTACAGTATTTACAGACAGTGCTCCAGAACAAAATCGCAATCACACAGTAGCTCGTTTCTTACTAACATTAGCTGCCACTGGAAGGTTCTGTAAAATAGTTCAGTATTATCCAGTACGTGGGCACTCTTTCTTACCCTGCGATAGGGATTTCGGTGTCATAAAGCTCAAGCTGCGAAGGGAAGACAGAGTGTACGTACCAATAGATTACACTAAGCTCATACCTGAATCTAGTTCTCTGGGAAATTTAGTCACTTACTTGGATTCGAACTTCACTACCAACTACAAAGTTTGGTGGCCATGATACTTTAAGAAGAATATATTTTAGTAGAGTCCATTGTACGAAGCATTCCCACCCATAAAATGATAAATTTTAATATTTTACATTATTTCATGTGTGTGTATGGGAGCTCATATCCTGGCAGAATTGTGGCATATGAGAACATTGATGGTTTGATCTCTCACACATTTGAGCTCTTGTCAAGGAAAAATGTTATTCCCAATCTGCCTGTAGAAAAGGCCTATGCAACACATTGGTCCGACACATTTTGTTTAAAATTTGTATAATATATTTCGTTAGATATGAAAGGGGAACAAGTCCCTATAGAAAAAATTTTTGGTTTATGTAATAACCGAAAGCTTTCAGTGTTTCTTTGTGCTACATTCTGCTATTGTTCATAAATTGGTATACAATAAAGCTTTTGATTTGAATAATGGAGAAAACTATACATTTTGTTTAATATTTGTACAATATATTTCGTTAGATATGAAAGGGGAACAAAGTCTCCACACAAAATTTTTTTGGTTTATGTAATAACCGAAAGCTTTCAATGTTTCTATGTGCTACACTCCACTATTGTTCATAAATCGGTATACAACAAAGCGTTTGATTTGAATAATGGAGATAATTTAATATATTTTACAATACATTTCGTTAGATATGAAAGGGGAACAAGTCACACACAAAAATTGTTTCTATAGGGCAGGTTAAATTGAGAAATATAGGATTTTTTTTACATAAATATCTTGTGTGGTCATGATTGGTTCATAGAAATATTTTCGATGCAATTTGTTTATATTTCGTTGTGTGCAGAAGTTATTTGTGTTTTTCTCAGAAGTAACTGAAAGTGACTTATTCCCTTTTCGAATTTAGTGATTCAATTGGATTTTAAGAACATTGAATCTACTGTTGTAAAGAGAAATGTAGCTGAGCTTACGTGAATTAATATTTCACTCCCATTTCATGTTAAAATCGGAGATTACATTACAGAAAAAACAGAATGACGCTTTGAACACTACCCTTTCATTAAAATGTCTTCCCTCCTGCCTACTAGTTCGGTGTGTGTCCTTTACTTTGATTCTTTGTAATGAAACGAAACCTACAAATGCTATCTTGTTTCTTATTTTATCTTACTCACATTTGTTCAGATACTTGTCAGGACAATTCTGAAAAAAAAGAGAGAAAAGTGCATGAGATTTGCCTGCTTTATTTCAACATGAATGCATACCATGGTACCACAGTCTAGTAATACAGTCACGAAGCTCATTACTTAATATATATGCAAAGATTAGATAGTTGTTCACCACTAGGATCGCTAATATCGCCTCATTACAGGCAATGCAAAATAGTACCGGCACAGTCTATTGTTTCTAGCACCCTCAGAACTCAAGTTTCGTGACTGTATATAGTAGACTGTGATGGTACTCTATTATTTCTGAAAAGTACTACGTAAATAATTCTATGCATTTATATGTATTGCATTTTATACTTATGTACAGAAATAATGATTAGCCTCTTGATAACACCCATTTATCACTTTGCATCACATAAGATTTTAGTTATAATTACACCATTCAAGTGTTAAGTCGACCTGGTATAGCGCTGGCCTTCTATGCCCAAGGTTGCGGGTTCGATCCCGGGCCAGGTCGATGGTATTTAAATGTGCTTAAATGCGACAGGCTCATGTCAGTAGATTTTCTGGCATGTAAAAGAACTGCTGCGGGACAAAATTCCGGCACATCCGGCGACGCTGATATAACCTCTGCAGTTGCGAGCGTCGTTAAATAAAATATAACATTTAACATTTCAAGTTTTAAAATGAAAACTAAGCGGTAAATTACCTTAGTTTACTAGTTTTGACTTCGTGTGAGTCATCTTGATAATTAGTACTGTAGTCATTTATTATATTATAATAATAATTTAATTATTTATTTATTTAATCTGGCAGAGCTAAGGCCAGTAGGCCTTCTCTTCCGCCCAGCCAGACTCTAATTCTAATTGAATACAATTGCTTACATAGTTATTACATTAATATCTAGACCATAAAACAACATGAAAGTAAATAATGAAAGTTGGATAAGTAATGTTAGTGTGACAATAATAAACATTGGTAAGAAATAGTTATAATAATAATAATAATAATAATAATAATAATAGTAATAATAATAATAATAATGAGATAATTTAGATATTTATCTGTGATATATATATAACCATTAAACATTGAGAAACCTGAAACAGCTATTATTGTTAACAAGAATTGTTAGAAAAATATTTCGTTAGCCTATTCTTAAATTGGTTTGATGTCTGACAGTCCCTGACATTACTCGGTAGGGAATTCCAAAGCCAAGGAACAGCCACAGTGAAAGAAGATGAATATGAGGATGTTCGGTGAGAGGGAATGGATAATATTGAGGAGTGTTGTGATCGTGTGTCTAGGTTATGATGGGTGGATAAATTTTGAAAACGAGACGCAAGATAGACAGGAGTGGAGAAATGCAATATGTGAAAGAGAAGGGAAAGACAGTGGATTTTCCTACGATCTTGTAGACGGAGCCAGGACAACATTTCGAGGGATGGTGTTACGTGATCAGCCCGGCGAATATTGCAGACGAAACGGACGCACATATTATGAACACGTTGTAGTCTCTGCGCCGAAGTAACGCTTAGGTCAGTAAGCATAATATCACAGTAATCGAAGTGGGGCATCACGAGTGTTTGCACTAACATTTTTTTCATGGAAAAGAGTAGAAAATTCTTCAGTCGTCTAAACGAGTGGATTAATGGGAATACTTTTTTGCAGGTTTCTGCAACTTGAATGTTCCAATTTAAACTTTTAACATATAAATACCTAGATTCTTTACTGATTCACTGAACGGAATTTCGGTGCCGTGTATTTTAATCGGGGACAAATTTGGTATGGTGATAGTGCTTAACAAACGTGAATGGCCCACAATGATTGACTGTAATTTTTCTGGATTTAGTTCAAGTCTGAATTTATGGAGAGACTTAGAGAATTTATTGTGATCCCATGCATTATTTGGAAAAATAATGAATAATATTATACACTTGAATCTTTTGACATGATAATAGATCCATTGAAGAAAGAGGGACAGAAAGGGGAAGGCTAGCCGTCCTTCGAGAAGGGCTCGGAGTTCACTGCCTCGAGTTCGAACTATGAGTGAAGGGACCTTATGGGCCGCTGGCAGACTTAGTGGGCTTACTGCTTCAGAGGTACTCAGCTTCAGGCCCGGGCACATCTCTAGTCCTAGTGCGCTTGGACGATTCAACTGATGTTATTTCTAGGCGTTGTCACATTAGTAATGCCGTCTAATTGAAGACTTGAAATAAAAAAGGCTCTAAGTGCCATACTCATGAATTTGAGGAAAATGAGTTTTAAGTGTACTAGGTAATTATTGGTCATAATGTCAATATTAATGGGCCGTATTCATAGCCATTTTTAGCGCGTGCTTCCGGTGAATGATCAGCGTTTTTCGTATTCATAAACCAGTGTTAGCGATAGGATATGATTTGAATTCTGTACTAGTAACCAGTGGATAGTCGGGGCTAGCTTAGTACGCTCGTAGCGCGTACTGCGAAATGTCTATGAATACCACCCAATGTGTTTTAATTGAAAGATAAGCATAATATGGAGGTAGTGTCCAAAGGAACTTACAAACGTAATATTACAATAGTATGAAAAATGTACTGAAGGTGGAAATTTAATGAAAGGCTCTAAATTCTATACTTCAGACTTAGCAAAAATATAGTGAAGAGGACAAACGAATGAAACAAAAATGGTTTTTTGTTCATAAAATAAAAGTTTATTCTGTAATGCTTCTGGAAAACTGTTTGTGGTCATCATTTTTGTCAGGCACTGTATCATTTCAGTCAAATTTTTCTTCTTCTTTTCGGTTAATACGTGGATTTTCTTCTAAGTTAACGAACATATTTTAGAAAATGTTCCTCTGCAAACTTGCACTAAGTGACCTTGCCCATCTGGAACAGAGTAAAGAATAGTTGCTTATCTCCTGCTCTGAGAAGGGTCATCGTAGGTACCATGGCGTCTTCTTTTAACATGTGATACTTGCATCAGCCCCATCAAGTAACTCCCTCGCTTTTCAATATTTTCCAGGTCATAAAAATCTTCAAACAGCCCGACTTTGTGTTCATAGCTGAGGTTCTTGCATCTATACTTGCTTGCACACCGACTGTGAAAGCAAGATGGAGAACCCTGTGCACTATACCTCACTACAGTCGAGCCGTTCTTATTTCCGGCGTGGCCACGCCTTCTCGACTTTTGGCGCGACGAAGGTAGGCAATAGCGGTGTTGCTAAATCTCTGTCAAGCCAATAGTGAACGAACGCAGTTATAATAGCCGGTTGTCGAACAATCAGTCGGTAGTGCAGTGTTATTGTTGTTAGTGCTGTGTTATCGCTGAGTTTTCAGCAACATAATGGCGCGGAGGAGTCGGAAGACCATCAATTCGCAAAGGAGGGAAATGATTCTTAGCGTTAGAGATTATTTCGAAAATGAACGTGAAAATAAGGGTAGTTTATTGCCTTTAATGCAAGTGGTGCAAAGAACAGCAGATGCGTGTGATGTGAACAAGTTCACGGTTTCTCAAATAACGACAGAGAAGTACGGACAATCCGGCAAAGAAGAAGAAAAACTGGGAACTATGGCGGAGGCAGGTACCAACAATGACTGTAGCCATCTAAGCGACAATAAATTAAACAATACCGGTAGGCAAGGTTCTTCGTGTAATTTTTTTATGTAGCAATGACATCATGACAAAATTTTTAATACTAACATATTTTACTTAATTTACAGGATGTGTGGTTTTAGTTATTCATTCACATAAAAAATGTTTATTTATTATATTTTACAGCTTTCTCCCATTTTAGTAATTTCTAATATTGTTTCTGTATTTACGAAAATCGTTAGTTCAAATGGTCGGAAAAACCAATTATAGCACAACATGGTAAGTCTTCTGTGTCCTGGGATGCTAGGATGAACAATAACAATAATATATAATATTATATATTCATATATTACTAATTATTTATCGTAGGAAATAATTTTTCGTTCGATGTTTAAGACTAGACGTGCTAAAACTTCGTTAAGAGTACAAAGGTAGACTTGACAACGCAGTAACATCCACCGTGAGCGGGAAGCGGTATGTCGTCTGCATAACCTTGACGACAACCACTGCCAGTGAAGCAGTGTGTCAGCTGACCAGAAGCTGTCGTGTGATTTGCTGCCGGAAATAAAAACGGTCGACTGTAGGTCTATCAGTTTTTTTCTGTTGTCACAACCAACATAATTTAGTTAGACCTTATTGTTGCTTTCATGCAAAAAGAACAAGAATAAACAGTCTGTCCAGGTATGGTGTAGGTTAGCGATCAGTAATGAGACTAGCCCCCTGTGCTGGACGAGCTTTTTCAGGAACATGTTTATTATTTGAACGTATGTATTCATTTCCTTCATTTTTCAGCTTTTTTTTTTCATTGCGGCCGCAGTACCTTCTCCTTTAATTCGTCGTTTCTTTCCACTCAAACTCTTACAAACATCTGCCGCCTCCGCCATTTAATCTAACTGTGAGGAGGAAGTGCGCGGTACATAGAGCCTTTCATATGTTAACAGCAGCGGCAGTTAAACCGCATGCTATCTGTCGATTGCATTTGGTACTACATTTTCATTCGTGGCAGTTCGAGCCTTTTATACATTATAGGGCTTGGCATATAGATCCCATTTTGCACACAATTTCAATGCGTGTGTACGTGTGCATAATACGTGCGTCCGTTATATTTGCAATATTCGTAAGTATGATCATGTTTCCCCGTCTTTCCAAACTCTGTCTTGGCTAAGGCTAAAGGATCGACGAGCCCTGCATTCTCTTGTTCTCTTAGTTCAAATTCTGCGCACCGCTACCCCAATCTATTTGGCTTCTCGTTTTCAAAATTTATCCGCATATCATCAGCTAAGTACAAGATCTCATCATAAAAATTTACTCATTATACCCTACCACAAGATATCTTTATATTCTTCATCTTATACAGTTTCAGTTGCTAGAAATTGGAACTCACTTCCGAGTGATGTAAGGGGTTGTTGGATAATAACTTCATTTAGATCAAAATTACATAAATTCTTAATTAACAGATTAATTGCTGATTAATATTTGTTACTTATAATGAAACTAACATCTGTCCATTCTTATTATCATCATTAATTTCTCTAAATAGATTTACAAAACCTCTAATGGCAATTAAATTTAATATTCTCATTATAAAAATATATTTTAGATTTATATATATATATTTTTTTTTCTCCCTGTAACATAGTCCTAGTAAGCTTATATTAAATTAATTTTCATCATTTTACTAGCTATCCCAAATATTAAATTAATTATAATTGATTGAATTAAATTAGCTCATAAATTAAGTTACTACTTTACCTTATAGGTTTATCTAGATTTAAATAAATATGTAGTCTACTGGTCATTAAAATAGAAGAATATTGCTGGAGAACCTTTTAAGTGTAGTATAAATATTCGTAATTTAAATATGTATTGTATTGATTAAGGCTGGTTGAGTGGAAGAGAAGGCCTTATGGCCTTAACTCGCCAGCGAAAATAAAACATTATTATTATTATTATTATTATTATTATTATTATTATTATTATTATTATTATTATGGCACTTAGAGCCTTTTTTATTTCAAGTCTTCAATTTCAAATCTGTAAAGGTGTGTGAGTTCAGTAGTGATTCTGTGTGATACATACTGCAACTGCAACATAGTGGATCAAATTGAAAGCCATGCCTGGCGCCAGGTTGCAGGATTTCAATCCCTCCTCTTCTGCTAAACCTGGAAGACACGATTTAGTAACTTATTTGCTGTTAATTTCATATGCAGTTTCTTAATCACATAAAATTATAGACTAACCTTTGCGTTTGATTAAAAATAATCTCAGTTTCAATTGCTGTTAATATTTGCCTATGAGCTTACATCTTTAACCCGGCTGACATCACACATATTTTCTAAGGTCACTCCGGATCTGTCAGAGCCAATCAAGATATTTAAAAATATATATTATCTTGCAAATTAAGCCTTCAGGTATAACTCCCTGTAAAGTTGATTTGAATAATTCCGAGGGAAAAATTGTTCCATGACCGGGTATCGATCGGTGTCTGGTAGAGTTCCCGGGTAGCTCACAAGCTAACGTTCTGATAGGGGCTGATAAAAAAGTTATTTTTTTCTCTTTCACCGTGTTAATAATGTCAAAAGAAGTGCTTATATAAATTTTTGCCACTCGACCGCAATTACGAGGCAGTAAAAAAATAAGTTCGCCAGGGGACGCTAACAGAAAAAAAAAACAATTTCATTGGACAAATTTATTGGAACGGACACAGTAATTGTTGAGCTGTTTTTCAATATATTTTCTATCGGAACTGAAACATTTCTCATATCATGGGATCGACAGAGAGAGGTGCAGACGCAGTCAAACGCTGGTTCCGATCTGAGGCGATTGACTTCTACGACACAAAAATTGATCCTACGGTATGACAATTGTCTCAATTCCAGTGGGGGATATGTTGACAGATAGCACAATAATTGCTGTATCTGTTTCAATAAATATTTCCATGCAATTGTGCTTTTTTCTATAAACGGCCCCAGAGAAAATCACTTTCTGGACGGTCTAGTAATTGCGGTCGAGTCGCCAAAATTTGTATAAGCACTTCTTTTGACATTATGTGGAAGAAAAAAATTTAACTTTTTTATCTGCCCCCATGAGAACGTTTGCTAGTCAGTTGGGAGAGCGTTGGTACGTTTAACCAAAAGTCCCGGGTTCGATCCCCGGCCCCGGAACAATTTTTCCCTCGAAATTATTCATATATTATCTTAATTTTATACGTTTCTTCTCTTTTTCTAGTAAATGACAGCTCAACTATGTTTTTACTTAGTAACGTAGAACATTTAAATTTTAAACTATTTGCTCTGGGTCTCTGAGATCCAGTGCGAGCTCTGCTGGGTTAAAGATGTGCGCGATGATCGGATAGCTGCTCTCATATTTCGTATTACAATATTCAAAGACTCTTTTAATGTATTGGCCAAGCATTTGCAGACAAAGTTGCCTCTGTAATGTTGTCTGCGTTGAGGAAACTGCAGACGCTGATATTAATTCTTTCCTGCTTCACACAGGTATGTGCGAAGTGTTAAAAATCACAAGTCATGTCCTTCAAGGAATTGGGTGTGAGACAGTGAAAAAAATGTGTCAATTCAAAACAACATCGAAGAAGAATTCTTTGATGCAGAGGTGCAATTACGAGGCGCATCCAGAAAGTAAGTTTCCCTATTTAAAAAAAAAAGAACACACTGTCAGGAAAACATTTATTGGCAACAGGTACAGCAATGTTTCAGCTATTTTTCAACATAGCCACCATCAGAATTGAGACACTTCTCGTATATTGGGATCAACTTTTGTGTCCCTCTGTCGTAGAACTCTGCCGCCTGTGAATGGAACCAGCGTGTGACAGACGTCTTCAGCTCTTCGTCGTTGCCAAAACGCTCACCGGAGTACAGGAATTTCCTGAGGTGCAAGAAAACGTGAAAATTGCTGGGAGCAAGATCAGGACTGTAGGGTGGGTGATCAAACAACTCCCAGCCAAATTCCGTCAAAACAGCTGCTGTGCGCCGAGCCGTATGTGGACGAGCATTGTCATGGAGGAGCACAACACCTGCAGTAAGCATTCCACGCCTCTTGTTTTGAATGGCACGTCGCAATTTTCGCAGTGTTTCACAGTACCGGTCAGCGTTCACTGTTTCACCTCTCGGAAGGAAGTCAATGAGCAGAATGCCCTTCCTGTCCCAGAACACCGTGCACATCACTTTCCGTACCGACAGCGTCTGTTTGAATTTCGTCCTGACCGGAGATCCACTGTGCCGCCAATGCATTGACTGCTGCTTGGTTTCCGGGGTGAAGTGCGAAATCCAAGTCTCATCGCCCGTGACGATCCTGTCGAGGAACTCGTCGCCGTCATCGTGATACCGTTGCAGAAATGTCAGTGCTGCTCCTAAACGCTGCTCCTAAACGATACATTTTGTGTTCGGGTGTCAGGTTTTTCGGCACCCACCTGGCACACACTTTTTTGAACAGCAGGTGCTTAGTGACAATCTCATGCAACAAGGATCGCGATATCTGCGGAAAATGGCTGCTCAGCTCCGTAATCGTGAAGCAACGGTTCTCCATGATGCACTGCCGCACCAGCTCAACACGATCATCATTGATGAGGGACGGTCGTCCACTGCGCTCTTCATCATGGACACTTTGACGACCTTCGGAAAACTGCCTACACCAGCGACGCACCATCTGCTTACTCATGATGTTCGGCCCATAGACCTGACAGAGCTGCCGATGAATTTCAATTGGCGCAATGCTTTGTGCATTAAAGAACTTTATCACCGACCGAACCTCGCAGGCGGCGGGAGAAGGAATAAGAGCTTTCATTTCGGACCACTGCTGCCACGCTACTGGCACCAGGCGGGACCTGTCCGGCTGGCATATGATTGATACGTCATAGATCTGTTACGCATGCGCAATTGACACGGCTAATTACGTTTACTTTCAAGGGGAAAAAATCGGGAAACTTACTTTCTGGATGCGCCTCGTAGATGCTTTTCATGCAGCTTGTAAACGAGATTGTCACTACGTCATTGAAACTTCGCATCTCTACAAGACGTACACACTCGTAATGGAGAACGCATGGCACTCATGAGATTGAGCGAACTAACCTTTTGCATGAGCGTTTGCTTCGGAGCCAACATGATCGCATAAGGGTTTGATAACATCATTCAATTCTTTCTGCATAAAATAATTTTGGCATATCTTTTTGAAGTCTTCCGGCTTCACATTTCCTTTCCCGTCACACTGAAAATATATAGAACATTACATTTATGACAGGATCTCTTCTAATTTTCCGTGTCTTCGCAGGTTTGCAATAAATTAATATACAACAATTTTCAGCTAGAAAAAGAAACAAATAACGAATATTTCTTAATTTTGCAATAAAAATATACAACAATTTATTTGAGCGCTGAAACTAAAACTTTGTAGAAATTAGACGAAGATTATGTACCTCCTCAGTCACATACCACACTTACCGCGTTTTGCTTCTTGCATATACATTCGTCCGCACACTGAAACAGATATTTTTTGAAATGTTAATACTTCATAATTAAAAATGAATAAGATATATGGAGCATATAAGATGACAAAGAGGAAGGCAGAAAATAGGAAGGATTGTAGAATGCTAGCTTTGTAGTGAAGGGCCCCCTTGATAGATAGATAGATAGATAGATAGATAGATAGATAGATAGATAGATAGATAGATAGATAGATAGATAGATGGATGGATGGATGGATGGATGGATGGATGGATGGATGGATGGATGGATGGATGGATGGATGGATGGATGGATGGATGGATGGATGGATGGATGGATGGATGGATGGATGGATGGATGGATGGATGGATGGGTGGGTGGGTGGGTAGATGGATAGATAGATACCGTAGATAGATAGATAGATAGATAGATAGATAGATAGATAGATAGATAGATAGATAGATAGATAGATAGATAGATAGATAGATAGATAGATAGATAGATAGATAGATAGATAGATAGATAGATAGATAGATAGATAGATAGATAGATAGATAGATAGATAGATAGATAGATAGATAGATTTAATGTCATTCAGTGATTTACTGCCATAGACAACGTCAGAGTAGATATATATATATATATATATATAAACATATATAGATATATATATATATATAATACATGGCTACTACAATATGAGTAAATGTAAGAATAAAATAAAAACTAAATATACAATCACCAGATAATCACAAAAGCAGGTTAAATGTTTTAAAAGAAATAGTATAAAATTAGGTTAAAATGTACAGATTTGTCAGTTACATGAGGTTAAAACAAATAGTATCTAAAACGGAATATTGCTAAAATCATTGACACTGTAGATTGGATTTGCCATCAATGTCCTTCTCACCATGCTTCTTGGGAAGGACACTGAATGAATGAATTAGAGGAGAGTTGGGCAGTATCGGACATGGGTAATATCGGACAGTGTGTTTCTTTCATCTACAACCAGATAAAAGTACCTGAATGACAGGGTTATGTTTCTGTGATGTCGCATAAGTTACGTAACACGTCATTCAGTTACTACCATCTGTGGTAGATGAAAGAAACGCACTGTCCGATATTACCCGATGTCCGATATTACTCATCTCTCCCCTACTTATGTCCTACAATATGTCCCAGTGTTGTTTCAGGATCATGTTTTGTTGTGCACTGAAATTTGCAAGCAAGGTATGATTATTAATCAAGAACAAAACAGGGACTCATTGGCACTATACCCATTGTTGTCGACGAGAGCGCAAGCGTGCCTCACCGTTCGCATGCGCTGTTCAGAACACGTAAGGCACGCAGGTACAAGACACTGGTGAACACAATGGTTGTAAATACATTAGATATTGAGTTAGAAGTCGTAAATTGAAGTTTCAATCTGACTGGATAATATCCCAGTCAAGAATATATAAAATTCGATTTTTTACTTGACAAGTTCTGTTTCGCATAGACTACCATTCTGTAAAAAAGAATATCCCAAGTCTAACTATCATATCATATCATATCACAACATATATAATATCACATATATCATACATATCATATCATATATCATATCATATCATATATATCATATCATATCATATCATATCATATCATATCATATATCATATCATATAATATCACATATATCATACATATCATATCATATCATATCATATCATATCATATCATATCATATCATATCATATCATATCATATCATATATCATATCATATATCATATCATATCATATCATATCATATATCATAACACATCACAACATATATATATATATCATATATCATATCATATCATATATCACATCACGTCCACACCTGTGGAGTAACGGTCAGCGCGTCTGGCCGCGAAACCCGGCCCGGGTTCGAATCCCGGTCGGGGCAAGTTACCTGGTTGAGGTTTTTTCCGGGGTTTTCCCTCAACCCAATATGAGCAAATGCTGGGTAACTATCGGTGCTGGACCCCGACTCATTTCACCGGCATTATCACCTTCATATCATTCAGACGCTAAATAAACTGATATGTTGATACAGCGTCGTAAACTAACCCAATGAAATAAATAAAATTTAAAAAATATATATATATCACATCACATCACACCACATCACATATCATATCATATATCATATCATTTCATGTATCATATCGTATCCTATCATATCATATCGTATATCATATCATATCACATCATGTATCGTATCGTATATCATATATCATATACCATGTCATATCATACATCATATCTTATATCATATCATATCATACCATATCATATCATTTTATATCATATCATACCATATCATATCATATCATATCATATCATATCATATCATATCATATCATATCATATCATATCATATGTTTATTATTTCTTGAAGGCCTATTATTTCAAATTACTATATGCAGAATGACCTATGATTTATTTTCGTTTCGTATAAGTTCATCATCGTCGCACTATCAATTAATATTGGGCCTAATACCCCTTTATGGCATTGAGCCATCTTTTTAAAAGTCTTCCAAGTGTTCTCTTCCCTCTTGGATTGTAGGTAGAAATGTGACGAGGAATGCGAATATAAGTTTAAAACAGGGAAGTAGTATTATGTACTCCTTGCATTATTAGGTAATTATAATATCAATTAATTAGATCCTAGTTATTATGTGAAACTGTATAACTTAAGGAGAAGGTACGTTTATTGTAGCCTAACTAATCTCAAATGTATGAAAAATAGAACTAGGATAAGCATATCAAACGAATTACAGCGTAATGTGTAATCCAGTCTATGTATGGAAATATGATAACTGTTCGGATTGGATAATAATATCTTATGCTTAATTGTAATAGGAATTATAACAAAAAGAATACTTACGTATTTAATTTGAATTTCTTCCTTCGATTTATCGCATTCAAATTTTCCTGAAATAATGGTTTAAAGTTATTTCTTTATTTATTTGCAAATTCATAAAATAAATATTCACGGACCGATAATATAAAACTTACTATTTATCATAGAATTGTAACACTCCATCTGAAGTGTAGGCATTTTCTTCGCCATTTCTCTGTTGAAATGTCCGCAGCATGACTGGAAAACGTAAATGCAAAACAGACTGTTAATAAATGCACATTCCTTGCGATCAGATCCGAAGTGGAAGGTTCAGATTTGAACCAGGTGTTCGGCATGTTGGAAGAAGATGAAAGTTCCTACAGGCGTATTTTCAAAGAGAAGTAAATCCGATGTGAATGAACATTGTGAGACATTCTGAGGACATTTCCAGCAGAAGATACGCTGAGTACCTTAAATATGGCAGTGTTGCAAATTAGTAACGCAATACGTGCTCCTCGAAAATGAATTGTTGTCTAGTCTCCTCACCATACCAAAGCTGTGATGGTTCTGTGGATACAGTCTGGCAACACAGCCTTCATCTATGCTAGGATTTCAGGTTTCTGTCACGCACGATCAATCCCAGAATGGAGCTAATGTCTTACTGATAATATACTCGGCACTATTAGGCTAAGAAAGTACTCTAATATGGTGTCATAGAAGAGTAGATAATGTACCTTTTCTTCAATGTCTTCATCGTTACGCCGTGTTCGTGACAAATGAGCAGCGGTGAAGGGTTCGAGTCCGACATTAGAAGACAGAAAAGCTTCTTTGAGTCCGGCCAGATCCACATCCAGGGACGAGGAATGTCCTGCAATGAAGAAATAGATCGTCTAATGTATATTTGTTATCTTGGCGAGGTGAATGTTCATAGACATATCTGTATTTGTAACTTTTATTTGAGAAGATTTAAATATCCGTGTAGGCATATTTTTATCTTTTTGTTATTTATAGGAAATATTATTTCATAAACATTCATATATGTAAGTGGTTACTTGCTTCATAACCCTAGTTGCAGAACAAAAATAGCGGTGATTTAAATTATTACTACTTAACTCAACTTTCCATACACCCGTGACTAAGGAATGGTAAGTTATTAGACATTAAATAAATGTAGTCCTATAAACTTATGGGGATCCTGAAGAAAATTGATATGGGTTCGAAATCGAGCAGGCTCTTAAATAATCTTTTATATGATTCAAAGTCAGAGGGAAGTGGAATAGGGAGAGGAGTTCAACACGGATCCTGTTTATAACCTACACTGTTCAAAATATACTTGGAGGATTTAGTGAAGAACTGTTTTCAGGACATGAGAGGGGTGATGATAGGAGAAAGAAGAATAAAAGATTTACTGCTGATAGGGCTTTGTTAGTAGAAGAGGAAACGGTACTGAAGTATGTGCTGCTGGAGCTATATAGTTTATTCAACAATATTATATTCCAATCTTAATCCAGTGCTCGGGTCTTTTGACCGTAAGTGCTTTGCAATAGAGACCTCAGCTGTGGGCAGTACTGATGAAGAAAAATGCATATAGTACTAATAATAATAATAATAATAATAATAATAATAATAATAATAATAGTAATAACAGTAATAATAAGAATAATGACAATAATAGTTGTAATAATAATAATTTATTTATTTATTTATTTATTTATTATTAATATTTGTGTGCTGAACAACAGCCAGAGGCCAATTATAGTTCAGCACAATACACAAACAGAAGATACAAAGGTGCAAAACAAAAATAAATAATATCTTAAATAACAAAAACATACATGAATACAATTGAGTACAAACAGTAAAAACTAATAATCAAAACGAAACTAAACCTTAAAAGGATCTAAATTGTGCCCATGCAAATTGGCATATTTTATGCATCTACAGACTGGAGAAAGTGATTTTGAATTTCGGTTATAAAAAATTTTTTGAAATCTTAAACCTTTTGTAGGAATACGAAGGCTGATATTGTTTATGATAGACTCACAATCAATATCACCCTTGATAACTTTGCAAAAAAATTGATAATCAAGATTTAGACGTCTAGCATAAAGGCTACAACAGTTAAAATATTTACAGGTAATATCATAGTTAAAGTCAGTGGAATTGGGTATATATCGAAAAGCACATAAGGAAATAAATTTTCTTTGAATATTTTCTAATTTAACCGAATCGGTTAAAGTAATGGAATTCCAGGCTACAGATGCATATTCAAGTTTAGAGCGAACCAAAGTAAAGTATAGAATTAATAGTGACTCAGGAGTAGAAAAAGAATAGATTATAGACCTTATTAAACCAAGCATTCTTATTGAATGATTATAAATATATTGAACATGATCGTGAAAGTATAATTTAGAATCGAGTAGTACACCAAGATCTTTTATAGAATTTTTCCTAATAATACAGGCGTTTTTAAGAGAATAATTAAATTTTATGGAAGTAGTTTTTCTAGAGTACGAAATGACAAAAGTTTTTGTTTCATTAATTTTCATTCCATTAATGTCAGACCAAAGTTCAATGGAGTTAATATCATTTTGAAGAGTTTGGCAATCGGCAGAACTACTTATTGAGCGAAAGATTTTGAGATCATCAGCAAATAACAGGTAGTTTGAACTTATTCTTTTACATATGTCATCAATAAATAATAAAAATAATAGAGGGCCCAATGTAGATCCTTGGGGAACTCCACATAAACAATTAAATGGGTGCGAGAGAGAATCACCAAGACGAACACAACATTGTCTATTAGTTAAATAGTTTTCAAACCAGCTCACGTAGTTAGAAGAGAGACCAAAGTTTTTTAATTTCTTTATCAGAATATTGTGAGGTACAACATCAAACGCTTTGCTAAAGTCGATATAAATTGAGTCAATTTGACCTTGGGTTTCAACAACAGGCATAACAAGATTAAGGTAGGATACTAAGTTTGTAGTTGTTGATTTACCTTTAGTAAAACCATGTTGTGCTGAATTAATTTTATTCTTAACATAAAATGAAACATGTTTGTGGATTATTTTTTCAAAAATTTTTGAGAAATTGTTTAATATTGAAATAGGTCTATAATTGGAAACAACATTTTTTTACCATTCTTAAAGATAGGAATAACGGATGCTTCTTTCCAAAGCATAGGATATGTACCGGTTAATAAACTTAAATTAAATATAAAGGTTAAAACGGGTATTAGAATATTAGAACATCCCTTAATAATAAAATTAGGAATGCCATCAGTGCCCTTTGATTTATTAGGTTTAAGCTTTCTTATGGCTAATGAAACGTCTTCAACTGTAATTTTAGGTAAGGATAAGAAGTCAGTAGAATTATACTAATAATAATAATAATAATAATAATAATAATAATAATAATAATAAAACAACAGTAATAATAATAATAATAATAATAATAATAATAATAATAATAATAATAGCAATAACAATGAGAATATTAATATTAATTTTATTCTGTGATATCTATACTAATAATAAATCTGTAGCCAAAATTTTTCTGGTAATTTTCGATTTTCCAAAAATAATTGGTCCTAACATGTATAATTAAGCATCCTGAAACCGAAAATCGCTTTTTTGAAATTTTTGTCTGTCTGTCTGGATGTTTGTTACCTTTTCACGCGATAATGGCTGAACCGATTTATATGAAAATTGGAATATAAATTAAGTTCGTTGTAATTTAGATTTTAGGCTATATGGTATTCAAAATACTTTATTTAAAAGGGGGGTTATAAGGGGCCCTGAATTAAATAAATCGAAATATCTCGCTTATTATTAATTTTCTTAAAATATATTACATAACAAAAGTTTCTTTAAACATAATTTCCGATAAGGTTCATTCTATACAAAATTTTGATAGGACTGATATTTAATGAGATAAATTAGTTTTAAAATCACAATAACAACGCCATCTAAGGCGCTGTACTGATATGAAAACAAATGACTTCGTCTATAAGGGGCCTTGGACAACAATAATCGACAGCTATTAAACATGTTTCTGTGTTTGTATGAAGTAATATCGGAAGCTAATTAATTGCTTAATTATTATTTCACCATTGGAACGTGTAGTTTCTCTAGATAGACATAATTGTACAATGTTATTACAGTAACTTCTGAAACATATAGCAAGTAATATAAAGTATACACATTAAAACTGAATGATATGTCAATCTTCATTAAACTATGGTTGCATGTAATAACAATTAAGAAACATGTTAAAGGAGTTGTCATTGCACCAAATGATTGCTCTCTGGACCAAAATGACCGCATTTTAATTGTTTAAATACAATTTAAATTAAGTAAAATATTAAACGATTTATCCTTCTATCAAACACGAATGTTCCGTGGATCAAATGTCCTATTTTAATTATGTAATTGCTTTATATTTATTTCTAACGGGTGCAGCGGAGCGCACGGGTACGGCTAGTATATTATATATAACCATTAAACATTGAGAAACCTGAAACAGCTATTATTGTTAACAAGAATTGTTAGAAAAATATTCCCTTAGTCTATTCTTAAGTTGGTTTGATGTCTGACAGTCTCTGGCATTACTCGGTAAGGAATTCCAAAATAGAATTGTCATCGAATTTAAATTGTCATTAATGTACAAATTTGTTTCTATATTTCTATGCACACACTCTATTGGTTGAAATGCAAAACAAAAAAACAGAAAAAAAACCACGCGGAAGTAAAATGCTAATTCATGCTAATACGAGAGTTGATTTTATTTGCAGCCCTGCCCTATTTCTAGTTAAACTAAAATGTATATTTTGTGGCACACAAATGACAGAAATGTGTTATGACTACGTGGCAAATTGTAAATCTGTATATATCTGCGTTGGGTCGTAGCAGGTGTTCGAGTGGCCAGAGGTGCTATGTCAGAGAGAAATGGACCCTGTCGAGCAACGAGCTGCAAAAAAAGGGAATGTCTACATTTCAATTCACCAAGATGTAACGGGTACCTTGGGAGAATATACAGTTTAAGGGTTCTAATGGTACTATAGTAAAAAGGTGGTGTCGAATATTTAAATGTCGGGAAATATTGTGTGAAGATGAACATGGTGGCGGGCCTTCGAGAACTGTCACAACACCAGAAAACATAAATAAATTGCATTTTTAGTACCACAAGATCGATGAGTCCCATCAGGGATATAGTAGAGCAGCCGTGGCGAAAATGTAATGTGCGCCAACCACTGTGTAACCTGCAACGTGCATAGCACCTGTGGAGGTAGGCGGACACCCGAAGGGGAAGTGAAGCAACTGTCTCACTTATTAATGGATTTTCATTTTCCTTACGTCAAGCATTCACTTACTTACAAATGGCTTTTAAGGAACTCAAGGTTCATTGCCGCCCTCATATAAGCCCGCCATCGGTCCCTATCCTGTGCAAGATTAATCCATTCTCTATCATCATATCCCACCTCTCTCAAATCCATTTTAATATTATCCTCCCATCTACGTCTCGGCCTACCTAAAGGTCTTTTTCCCTCCGGTCTCCCAACTAACACTCTGTATGCATTTCTGGATTCGCCCATACGTGTTACATGCCCTGCCCATCTCAAACGTCTGGATTTTAAGTTCCTAATTATGTGAGGTGAAGAATACAATGCGTGCAGTTCTGTGTTGTGTAACTTTCTCCATTCTCCTCTAACTTCATCCCTCTTAGCCCCAAGTATTTTCCTAAGAACCTTATTCTCAAACACCCTTAACCTATGTTCCTCTCTCAGAGTGAGAGTCCAAGTTTCACAACCATACAGAACAACCGGTAATATAACTGTTTTAGAAATTCTAACTTTCAGATTTTTGGACAGCAGACTGGATGATAAGAGCTTCTCAACCGAATAATAACACACGTTTCCCATATTTATTCTGTGTTTAATTTCCTCCCGAGTGTCATTTATATTTGTTACTGTTGCTCCAAGATATTTGAATTTTTCCACCCCTTCCAAGGATAAATCTCCAATGTTTATATTTCCATTTCGTACAATATTCTGGTCACGAGACATAATCATATACTTTGTCTTTTCGGGGTTTACTTCCAAACCGATCGCTTTACTTGCTTCAAGTAAAATTTCCCTGTTTTTACGTCAAGCACTTAAATATAATTTTATGCAGTACAAGGCTACAAACTGATGTTTAGTATGTGTAACGAAGAAATAAATGAACAATAAATGAACATTATCACAACCTAAATTTAGCTGTCTTCAGAATGGGTCTGCGACAAAGAAGTTTCAAAATCAGGAATTATGTCACTTACTGCCAGTGGTAGTTGATCACGAAGGTATTTGTCTGTCAGTCGTGATCTAAATTTGGTTTCTACTATTTTCATTGTTGAAAATAATTTTTCACAAACGTAAGTTGTAGCGAACATGGCTTCAACAGAGTGAGCGAAAGAACGAAGCTTCGGGTATTTATTTTTTGGCAACGATTTGAAAGTTCAACATTTGTCAAGTCCTTACATCTAGCTTTCATTTGACATCACATAGTAAATCAGTGAGTTCAAATTGAAGAGCTAACCGCATTATTCGTACATCTGCTGAAAATGGGTCGACGTACAGAGATGATGATGATGATGATGATGATAATAATAATAATAATAATAATAATAATAATGTTTCATGAGTAACATGTAGTATAATGCCGTTTTATGTTATACAACTGTTTTCCTCGTAATACTTGTGAACAAATCATACATTTAATATTCTCATCATACTGACAGCAAAAAATGCGTCTTCCCATCCTACTTGGAACTTTCGTACATGGTTTCGAGAGAGACATATGCCACTCGCAGGTCAGAGACAATTACAAATGGAACGGAGTTTGACTCCATTGAGTGAGAGGGTGGGAGTGGGGGTTGGGGAAGGTAGGAAGGAAGAGAAATGCACAGCTATCACTGCGAGCCACAATGTCACGCGAGTCACGTTCTCGCCACGGCTGTAGTAGAGGAATCACGTCTCTCATACCATAGTGCACGCAATATTTTGGCATGAAAAAAAAAAAAACTCCAAGGCGCTTGCTTCGGATGTTGACATCGCACAAAGAGCAGTGCTCTGCGAGCAGCATTTAACTAATTTTAGAGCATACAAAAAATTCTTGAACGACATGTTACTATGGATTAGGTGTAGGTTCACCTCTATGACTCTGAAACCAAAATTCGAAGTATGGACTGGAAACATAAGAATTCACCGACTTCTAAAATTTCAAGGTGCAGCCATCAGTTGGCAAGGTTAAATTATGATATGATATGATAATGATATGATATATGATATATGATATGATATGATATGATATGTGATATGATATGATATGATATGTGATATGATATGATATGTGATATGATATCATATGTGATATGATATGATATGATATGTGATATGATATGATATGATATGTGATATGATATGATATGATATATGATATGGTATGGTATGATATGATATATGATATGATATAATATATGGTATGATATGATATGATATGTGATATGATATGATATGATATGATATGATATGATATGTGATATGATATGATATGATATATGATGTGATATGATATGATATGTGATATGATATGATATGTGATAGGATATGATATGTGATAGGATATGATATGTGATATGATATGATATGTGATATGTGATATGATATGATATATGATATGGTATGGTATGATATGATATATGATATGATATATGGTATGATATGATATGATATGTGATATGATATGATATGTGATATGATATATGATATGATATATGATATGATAAGATATGATATGGTATGATATATGATATGGTATGGTATGATATGATATATGATATGTGATATGATATGATATGATATGATATGTGATATGATATGATATGTGATATGATATGATATGATATGTGATGATATATGATATGATATGATATATGATATGGTATGGTATGATATGATATATGATATGATATATGGTATGATATGATATGTTATGTTATGATATGATATGATATGATATGATATATCATATGGTGTGGTATGATATGATGTGATGTGATATGATATGATATGATATGATATGATATGATATGATATGATATGATATGATATGATATGATATGATATGAGATATATGATATGATATGTTATATGATATGGTATGATATATGATATGATATGATATGATATGATATGATATGATATGATATGATATGATATGATATGATATGATGCGATACGATACGATAGGATATGATATGATATGATATGATATATGATATGATATATATTTGTCATTAAGCACTTTGTTCCGGTGAGATGGCACTTCACATATTTGTATACAGTGCCATCCACCTTATTACATAGGAAATTTATGCGTCATAACTTACTTCCGTCTCTTCCACTTTTTAACTTAGAAAGCATGTTGTAAATATTCAGATTGCCATTGTTAACACAGATAATACAATGTAATATTTGTTTTATTCAATCTTATGACAAATCAATTATTAAAGCAATGACATATATTTCATAACATGTAGTCATTGAGTTTTGTACAAAGTAAGTTACGAACGTTTTCGCCCATTCAGGCATCTTCAGGTTCTGTGTACAATATCTCATTATTAATCTGTATGATAATTACAATGATAGTCGATGAGATGGACTGTTTAAAATTGATCATGATATATATAAAATGTACAAACATATGCATAATTAAAATGTAACCATGTTACAAGGTCATAAAATTGTGAAAATTGAGAACACGTAGTGTTTTAAATTTTAAACTCCATAATACTCAGTGTAACTCTTGTTTTGTAGATTCCATTAAAATGATGAAATGTATCTGAGCTATATAATTATGAAATAGAAAAGAGCAAACCTTTAAACTTAAGTGTGTGATTGGATTGAATTATCAAATGCACTCACGTTATTAAAACGTGGCAACTGCACTGGCTGTTGTGATATATCATTATGATTTGAAGTAGTGTTTATCTGTAATGAAAACTTTAATGTCAAAAATTTTGAAAAATTTTTAAGTATTGAAATATACTAATTATGTGAACATACTTACGAAGACATGAGGCGACCTTGCTGCTTTAGATACTTAAAAATCGATAATGTGTTAAATTGGAAAAATCATATTAAAGAAATTACCCTCAAACTAAATTCAGCTAGTTTTGCTATTAGATCTATGCAAAAGATAGTAAATATCAATACCTAAAAACAATATACTTTGCATACTTCCACTCGGTAATGAGTTTTGCAATAATATTCTGGGGAAATTCCACAGAGAGTAACAATATATTTTTATTACAAAAAAGAATAATTAGAATAATAGTAGGTGCCAAATCTAGGGAATCGTGTAGGACTATTTTCAAAAAACCTACAAATAATGCCCATGGCTTGTCAGCAGGGAACGGATTTATATGGACTAAAAATATATGAAATATGTAAATATATATGTAGTTATTTTTACCAAAATATGGAATTAAATATGGATTTTTACCAAAATATGGAATTAAATATGGACTTAAAATTATAAAAAAATGACTATGTACGTTAAATATTGGTACAATTTAATCAAACTAAACAAAAAATATAATGGACGTACCTTATCTTCCAATGTAGTTTCAACAAAACACAATTTTTATTGTCTGTTACCATAACAATAGGTTACAAACATTTCTTTCAAGTGCTGAAAAGTGAATCTTCTTCTATTGTCTCTGAGGATAGATTTATACTGACTAAAAGAGCGTTCGACGTCACAAGAAGTAACTGGTACATAATTCAATTTCACAATGTCTGCTGGGGATAAGTCCAAGTTAATCTTCACTGTTGATTCACCACTCATCACAGCAACAACCTTTTGTAGTTCTTCATATCCAGGGTTTTTTGAAAGTACAGTGTCCACCTTAGCTCTTACTGCATCTGCAACTTTACCTCTACCACGATTCAGTTGTTCCACAGTACTATTTATAATTTCAAAACTTTCAGATAGTGAAAGGTGCCTATTTTGGAGACTTTTGAGCGTTTTTATGATGCATGAAAATGTATGCTGAATGTGAGCTAAGTCATTCTTCACACTTATGTCACAGGTAACTGTTTTCGCAGTATCAATTGAGACTGCATCTTCAGAGTCCAATGCAAGGAGAACATTGTTAATAGAGTCTATATGTTCGGCATAATATTCAACTGCTTCTAGCCATGTACCCCATCTAGTTAAAATTGGCTTTGGTGGCAATGGAATTTCAGGGTACATTTCTTTCAACACGTTAACTCTACTGGGAGCTTTGAGAAATACTTTTTTCACTGATGAAATCAACAAATCTACTTTAGGGAAATTGTCTCTGACCACTTCTGCCACACGATGAAATGCATGCGCCACACAAGTAAAATGAGTCAATTTAGGATATACAACAGATAATGCTTGTCCAGCTTTGACCATATAAGGGGCAGCATCGCTAATAAAGAATAACACATTATCGTACATAATACCCTTTGGCCACAGGATACCCATAGCTTCGTTGAACAGTTTAACTATAGTTTTGTTATTGCACTTTTCTAGAACATCACAATGTAAAAGAATTCGTTCAGAATATTGTTCACTTAACAAACCGATAACTACATTACCAACAAGTCTACCTTCTTTGTCGGGAGTCTCATCAATGGAAACCCAAATTGAACTATCTTTAATTTCATCTCTTATCTTCTGTATTGTCTCATCGTAGATGGATGGAGCATACGTCTTCCTAAGTGTTGACTCATCCGGGATTGTATGTTGAGTATATTTTTCAAGGAATTCCCTGAAGACCTTATTCTTTAGTTTGTAGAGAGGAATATCAGCAGAGATGAGAGAACGGCACAGGTCGATGTTAAACTCAGATCTTACATTCGATGTTGTTGGTTGTGTTAAAAACAATTGTCTCTGCTTGGAATTTAGTTGTTTGTTGGCCTGATGTTTACTAGTTGTAATGTGTTGTTGCACCAGGAACTTTTGTGTAGATGATACTGCACACTGACACAAATTACAAAATAATATTTTATTGTCAGTTGATAAACCATCTTCTTTAAATTCTGAAATGTAACTTGTTAGTTTTGATTTTAAATTGACTGAATGACGTACTTTTGGCATATTTACCGTCTTTATAGTATGATTTACAAAACTGAACCTATGTGTACTCTGACTGGCATTTAACTGTTGAGCTGCACAACTGAAGTCTGTTAAAAATTTTAAATTAAATTAATACAGTTTTGTAACTTACTTTCCCATTGTTGATAGGACTGCTAATTTTCAAATAACTCTGATGTTAAAGGGATTACTGAACATGTGTTTAAATCTCTATTGTTGAAATGTATTTTTAAAAGTTAATGGAATTTTGTTTTGTTTTATTGTTAAACCTAATATAATATGGACTGTTTTATATGAAATATGGAAAATATATGGAAATTAACGAAAATATGTACTAAACTCTAAAATATGGAAAAATATGGAAAATAAAAGTAGGATTTTTCAACCCTACACATTGTGAAACATAAAGATAATGCAAAATATAAATTATATTAGCTTTATAAGTAAATATGTATTTACATATAAATCCTTTCCCTGCTTGTCAGTATATCTTTTCATTAATAATCTTCCTCGTATGTAATCGTGAAAACTTTGTAACTAATTCAACATTTCATAGCATAAATACACGTCAAAAAATGACTTTCATACTCCATCGGCAAGTCTATCGTGCTATCAAAAAGGAGTGCGTTATATGGCAGTAAAAATATTTAATAGCCTCCCTGTCGATATAAAAAATGAAACTCAAAACATAAAATTATTTAAGGCCAAATTAAAGAAGTACCTAATTTCTCACGCCTTCTATTCTATAGGTGAATTCATGACATTCAGTAACACATCATGAAATTGATACTAAAACTTTGTGTTGTACTAGTAGACTATATTGTAAATCTTGTCTATATATAAATTAAGACTATAAATTAAGATTTTATAATAGTATTAAGTTTTTTGACTTGTTCCATATTCTAGCTGTAAGCACGTATGAATACCATGGAATGTTAATAAATACAATACAATACAATACAATGGCTAATGTGACGCGAGCGATGTATGTGCTCGTGTAGACAGCTGACGCGGAAGGATATTACGTTGTGATGGGGTTAAAAGTTGTATAGGGGATTCCGAATTTGAGTCAAATTTTCATTGAGGATGCTGTTATCCATTTTAATATGTTTTGCAATATAATATTCCTCTGCAAAATTTATGAATTTTGTATCTATTCCAGATTTTAGTATTTTTAAGGTTTCGTGTATCGCGCCTAATTCATGTCCAGTATCTATTAAATGGGAGGCGTATGTGTATGCTCTCTTTAAATGTATCTCGTCACCTCTCCTTCACCGGCCTATCCATCTATATTTCCCCACTCCTCCATTGCTGACCCCCACACTTACATCCTCCCCTCACTTCACTTCACATTGCTATGTTGACTCCCTCTCCTACTATTTTCTTGTATTTTCCCCCACTACTTCCCCACTACACCAACTTCTTAAATCATAATGTTTCTTTTTACTATTCGCCTTTATTCCTGAATCCGTTCCATTTTTCTTCACTTGCCTTGTCGTTGTTTTCCCCTGACTCTGCAACTCACGTACTCGCCTTGGAATCGCCTCAAAATGCTGATTGCAGGAATTTTGACGCGTTTGTAGATTTCTGCTACGTGTTGATATTTCCTCCTCAGATGACGTCATAGGCTTTACTCGATCGCATGAAGTTGCTTCTTTCCGCATTCCATGACTGTCTGATGACCTCCGTGTCGTGCTTGCCTTGCTATTTTCATGACTGTTGTCCGAGCTGATATCCTTTCCAATGCTCCTCGACACTAATCCCCTAATTTTCTCCTTCAGGACTCTCCTATTCCTCTCCATTTCTTTCGAACCTACTACCGGCTCCTTGATGCTTTCGAGACATTCTTCAACACTAAAGATCAAGTTGTTAATCTTTAATTTATCACCACACAGTCTTGCAAACTGACCACTTTTCCTAGCTTCTTTCAGGAAAGGGACCAAAACTCGTCTTCTGCTCCTTACTTCATAACTCCAATCATTGTCCATTCTGATGGAAGTGTTCCCTAGCAACCTTCTCTTTCTCAAGATCTTAGCCTTCGTTGTCATGCTCTTGAATTTTACTAGTATAGGCCTAACTTGATCTGGATTCCGATTTCGATTTCTTCTCCCTATTCTAAATACATCCACAATTTGTCCGTCGCTCAAATCCATTCCAAAACACTCCCAGCACACTCCTATTATCTTTTCGTATGATTCACCATTATGTTCCTTTTCCTTTTATTGTTCTCCAAAAAATATCAAGTTCTTTCTTCTCTTTTCCTCCTCTAAATGCTCCCATTTGCTTTTCAAACCTTCGTTTTCGTGTTGGATTTCTTCCATCTTCTTCCTCATCTCCGCTATGGTCTCCTTCAATGCCACTAAATCTTGTTTCATTTCAATATGCTCCATTTTACTCCGGTTTCTTTCACTCATTACACAGGTCAATGCCTCTGCTACGCTTACTTCGACTGACTTGCACAAATTAACCTCCACACTCAGCTGCTTGCTTAAGACTGCCACATTATATCATGATACACGTCAATTCTGGAGGTTAGTAGTTTTCTTCCTTCATGGCCTTGATGAAAAGCTAAGATACAGGAATTATATATAGAACTTTTCTAGTCCATCGTTATTAATTCCAAAGTGTGACGTAAGGACAATTTGAACGAAAAATTTGTGACAAATTGACAACGGGACGAAATAGTTATGAGACGAAAAGTGCTGGACGAATGTGACTCTTTTGATCGGTCTGGGACGAAGAGTCGTTGAATCTTTCTAATCTCCTTTAATTTCGTGAAAAATTCTGATAGCTTTTGACTCCCTACACCGAGCGTGAAAAAAGATTTATTCTATCTCAAAATAACTCTATCTCAAACGTTAATTTACAACGTCACAACTGTGATCACTTACTTTGAACAATATTGATGATGTTCCCTTCACACTTGGTACTCACCTGAGAACCCCAGCACTCCTAGGCACACAACTGCGACCACGAAAAGAGACTTCATCGTGAATGCTGAGCAGGACTTGACGAGCAAGCTTTTATACGTGTTGGGCTTTCAAAATACATTCGTTGTATCACATGTGTGTAAATACATACATTACGCAATAATTAATTTCTAAATTTTCTGTCGAAATTGAATTTAATGTCTAAATGTATTCCATATCTGCTCCACCTCGCAAGCAGCGTCAATGTAGAAGGATGCTTTGTAATTAACAGAATAAAAATAACACCTATATAATAACGCCACGTGTGTTCAATTCGTTTGTAAAATTACGCTAATGCATGTCTGATATCATTAAAACATGAGTAAGAAGTTAATGTGAATGCAAATGGGATTTTCTTTTACCCAGGAAATACAAGAAATGGCATTATTTCCTGTACAGATCTGAAATAATAATAATAACAACAATAATAATAATAATAATAATAATAATAATAATAAATTATTTATTTCATCTGGCAGAGCTAAGGCCAGTAGGTCTTCTCCTCCGCCCAGCCAGACTCTAATTCTAATTAAATACATTTGTTTACATAGTTATTACATTAATATCTAGACCATAAAACAACATGAAAGTAAATAATGAAAATTGGATAACTAATGTTAGTGTGACAATAATAAACATTGGTAAGAAATAGTTATAATAATAATAATAATATTAATAATAGTAATAATAATAATAATGAGATCATTTAGATATTTATCTGTGATATACAGGGTGTTTAAAAAATACGGGGCATAATTTCAGGTATGTATTTCCCACATGTAGACAATCAAAATAGTTCATTACAACATGTGTCCGGAAATGCTTCATTTCCGAGTTATGGCCTTCACAACATTGAAATTCACCGGAACGTTTTTCTTTCCGCAGGTCGTTGTCATTACAGAAAATGTTCAAAATGTTCACCTCCTGCTTGAATACAGACCTCACATCGATGTCTCATTGACCTGCGAACACGATCCCAAACTCCAGGAGTATTGCGTATGTCCTCAGAACATGCCACAATTCGATTCCGAAGGGATTCCAAATCAGGCACCGGAGATGAATAAACCAATGATTTTAAATGGCCTCACAAGTAGAAATCGAGAGGGTTCAGATGAGGTGAGCGTGGAGGCCAAGCCATTCGGCCACCTCTACCTATCCATCGATCAGGAAACCTTCGATCCAAGTACCGGCGAGCCGTACGAATGAAGTGTGCAGGAGCGCCATCATGCAAGAAGTGAATGTGTTGACGATTGATCAGTGGAATGTCTTCTAAAACATGAGGTATGGTTCCGGTGAATTTCAATGTTGTGAAGGCCATAACTCGGAAATAAAGCATTTCCGGACACATGTTGTAATGAACTATTTTGTTTGTCTACATGTGGGAAATACATACCTGAAATTATGCCCCCTATTTTTGAAACACCCTGTATATAACAATTAAACATTGAGAAACCTCAAACAGCTATTATTGTTAACAAGAATTGTTAGAAAAATATCTCGTTAGCCTATTCTTAAATTGGTTTGATGTCTGACAGTCCCTGACATTACTCGGTAGGGAATTCCGAAGTCGAGGAACAGCCACAGTGAAAGAAGATGAATATGAGGATGTTCGGTGGGAGGGAATGGATAATATTGAGGAGTGTTGTGATCGTGTGTCTAGGTTGTGATGGGTGGATAAATTTTGAAAACGAGACGCAAGATAGACAGGAGTGGAGAAATGCAATATGTGAAAGAGAAGGGAAAGACAGTGGATTTTCCTACGATCTTGTAGACGGAGTCAGGACAACATTTCGAGGGATGGTGTTACGTGATCAGCCCGGCGAATATTGCAGACGAAACGGACGCACATATTATGAACACGTTGTAGTCTCTGCGCCGAAGTAACGCTTAGGTCAGTAAGCAGAATATCACAGTTATCGAAGTGGGGCATCACGAGTGTTTGCACTAACATTTTTTTCATGGAAAAGGGTAGAAGATTCTTCAATCGTCTAAACGAGTGGATTAATGAGAATACTTTTTTGCAGGTTTGTGCAACTTGAATGTTCCAATTTAAACTTTTATCCATATAAATACCTAGATTCTTTACTGATTCAATGAACGGAATTTCGGTGCCGTATATTTTAATCGGGGACAAATTTGGTATGGTAATAGTGCTTAACAAATGTGAATGACCCACAATGATTGGCTGTGATTTTTCTGGATTTAGCTTAAGTCGGAATATCCGTGTCCATGTCCTTTCCGTGTCCATGTCCCTGTAGGGGAAGTCCCTGTAATTAGGACCGATTTGAATTCTGGTATTTGCAAATTTCATCACCCCCTGTCTTGGGTAGGAATAGCAAGACACTTGAGGTTGCTTCCTGCCTACAAGTTATTTTGCTTTTACATTTAAGGTGAGAACAAAAGAAGTTTATTATTCATATCCTTAAAACCGTACACCCTGTTGAGACTGAATGCTGTGTAGTTACTATTTGCACCAAGAGGGTATTTTGCTTGTTCAAGTATGTATGTATGTATGTATTTATTTACACTGCAAGTGGGCAAGCACCCGGTGGCAGTGGTATATACAATATTAACAATACACAATAAAATGATAAGCGATACACAATAATATCTACAATACACAATACAATTTACAACACATATACAATTTTATACACAATACAATAAGAATACACAATACAATTTAACACAATAATAATAAAACATAAAATAAAATACCTAATTTTACAACACAACCTACATAATTATGTACAGGCCCTACATAAGTTTCAATAGTCTTTCACTTAACTCTCATCTCACTCACTGTAGTGGCACTATGACGCATTTCACTGACACTTTAGCACACATTTCACTGACACTCTGTAACACATTTCACTGACACTATAGAACACATTTCATTGACGCTATAAATTATCACTGATCGGAACTGTTCACTGCACTGTAAAACCATAACTTCACTGACTCACCTCGCTTCACTGATACAACAGTTCAAATAAGTCAAATAATTACACCCTTATGCATACTTATAAACAAAACTACATTTAAACTAAATATTTCTAGTCTAAGGGCCTCTTACACGCTATTTTTAAATAATTTTCCATTCAAACCAAGGAAGTAAACTCGTCAGGCTAGATAAATACGTCACCTTAAAAAATTAAATGTTGAATGTCACCTTAATTTTAATTTTCACTTTATACACAACTTTTTAAATTATTCTTGAATCTCCTTAAGGAAGGACAGCCCTCAAAGACCGCTGCAGATAGGTCATTCCAACCATTTATAGTTCTATTTAAAAATGAGAATTTACCTACATCCGTTTTCTGTTTCCTACATTTGATTTTAAAATCATGATCGTTCCTACCATAGTACGTTGGCTTTTCTAACCGAGCCGTTATGTCTACCCATGCTTTCTGACCTAGATGTGCTCTATAGAATGATGTTATTCTAGTTTTCCTACGTCTGTTTTCCAAAGTTTCCCATTTAAGTTCTTTTATCGCATCGTTTCCATCTTCTCTTTTACCTTTAACAAATTTAGCTGCCCTATACTGGATTCTTTCTAAAGAATTTATCTGATATATTCTATAGGGATCCCAACACGTAGTTCCGTATTCCATTAACGGTCGCACTATCGTTAGATATGCTATTTCCCTCGATTTGGGGCTAGCCTTTCTCAAGATTCTCATAATAAAGTGAAGTGCCCTCGATGCTTTACCCGTAACATTATCAACATGCTCTCCCCAAGAAAGTTTGGAGTTTAAATACACTCCTAGGTATTTACAACATTGTTCTTGCGGAATTACAACACCACTGAATTCGTAATTAAGACTAGTTTCCTCTCGGGTTTTACAAAATGTTATAGATTTACTTTTAGAACCATTTATTTTCATCCTATGTTTTAACGCCCAGTTATAAATTTTATTCAATAGCATCTACATCTGAATTATTTCTAATATTTCTATAGATAATGCAGTCGTATTGCGAAAGATTAAGATAACTTTTACCATATTTTGATTCGTATACTTACAAACTTACAAATGGCTTTTAAGAAACCCGGAGGTTCTTTGCCGCCCCCACATAGCCCCGCCATCGGTCCCTATCTTGAGCAAGATTAATCCAGTTTCTACCATCATATCCCACCGCTCTCAAATCTATTTCTAAATTTTTCTCCCTTCTACGCCTTCTCCTACCCGAAGATCTTTTCCTCTCAGGTCTTCAAACTAACACACTATATTTACAATAATTTTTGTAATATTTGCCTATAAATGAAATCTCAGCACGGTATGTTATTTGGACCGGTGCACAGTGTGCAATTTCCCCAGTCTGAGTAGACGAAAATCAAATTTCGACTTGATTAGTTGTGTATAGGTGAATATGAATTCATGTTCTTTAACATTTGGAGAATATTATGAGGAATAGCTTTTACTGGTTTATCAGCGGAAAACTATATTTTATAAGGGTATGAATAATGAGTTCTTCCTAACACTTCTCACTCCTATTCAGTCGTAGACAGAGAGGCTTACTATGTAACTAAAAAAGAGTGATTTATTTGTGATTTATTGCGTTGTGAGACATGGAATCTGTCCAGATAGGTACGTTCTTACTAATTTAATTTCAATTTTAAGTTTGTAAAGTATTTGCTTGCTTTCCGCACAGAACCAATACGCGGTAAGTGTGAAATACCACATTCAGTATTCCCAACGTAACATACATAACAATTTCCCTCTTCTTACCGCTTAAGCGCGACATTCATTTCCTGCTTTAGGCTTTTAACATATTATTTTTTAGAGACGTTTAACATAGTAATAATTATAAATTGGAAACTTACCACTGCAATTTCACCTAAATTGCAATGTTAATTATTGTTTTTAAGTATTTGAAAAAATTAAGTAAAGTCTACTACTCCACTAAACTTATTGCATTCCTGATACAAGTAACATTAAGGAAGCCGTGAAAAAATCAACAAGATTCCAGATGCCGATGTTATTTCTGCAATATGTTATATAAATAATATTGTTAAAATATTAAAATGAAAAATAAATCATTACATAACCTTACCGTTTGTTTTAAGTTCGCATTTATAGACTGGGGGAAAAAAAGACGGACGTATATCACGGCCTGCTGGAGTATAGCAAACACAGAAAACATTTTATAGCAACAATGTTGAAGAAAGATATTTTGGTTTTCCGAAGTTGCCGTCATTAAACAGAAACCAACATGGAGATTTCATTGCAACTAATTAGAAATTCCTCTTTCAGGTATGTAATAAACGATCTTCGCACAAAATAATGTACGATACACGAGCGGCATGTTTGTTTTCATGTACTGGGAAATTAAAAAAGCTCAATTACGTTTCGCTTTTTCAATCTTTTCCTCGACCATGAAAACGTCAACATACCGGTCTTGTAACGTATATTACTATTTCTTCTTACAGTACTGTTTAAATATTTCAATTGAAATAGAAACATCATTTTAAAGTTCTTCAAATACAATATAAGTTTTAGTATAGTCGGTCACGTCCGATTACAGTAATTTTTTTACCATTTAATACAGAATCATTTAGAGGTTGAATCCTTGTTTTGAAGTTTGCGCGTTACTGCGAAATTATCAGTAATTAATTTTTTCAGTGGTGTTGCATACGATAATGCCGCGGAAACTGTTCCATGTTTGGCTTAATAACAGAAAAAATAATGGAATAAAGAAGTTTTTAATTACTGTGTGAGTGTTTTAGTCCTGCAACATCATTCACAAGACATCAAATTTTCTATCGAACCGTAGGTCTGAATGCAAATCTATTATTTTGACTATTACACTCTTACTACGTCATACTACTTTTGTCCAATAAAACGGTACGAAAGGACGTATTTCAACCAATCATGGCTGCTTATCGCACAATTTTATCGCGTCCCTAGCATTTGTTTCTTTGTTTGCCAACATTTGAAACTGCGCTGGTCTGGACGTCAAAAAAAAAATATATATATATATAATTACAAACCACTCCAGTCGATGCACAGCAGTTTCAAATATGACTCGCATTGGCATTCAAGAACAAGAATTAATAAAAATCACTGATCATACCTATGCATCTTCTGAAATCCTATTTACAAATAAATGAAGAGCACCATTCGGAAATCCTGAATAAGTTGAATACACCATGTAGGCCTAAATCAACGAGTTCCACTTCTATTACGCACACGTCCAATACAACATCAACTGAACCACCAACCACATTCAAATTTGAAAATTGTACATTCAATAATTATTCCTTTTAAAATTATTCATGTTAATTTTTTATGTCATCGTCGTTAATTAAAACTTCCCTAACACTTGTGTATATTAGTTAGGTTATGTTATAGCTTCTGCTATATGATATTATGGATAGTCACGTATCAGAGATTGTTTAATATTAAGATTTATTGAAAATCATCTGTCAAGTGACGTTGATTAATGGGATTCGGATAATTGAAGTGGAATGTAACTTTTTTAATAAAAATGAAACTGAATCAACAAAGCCTTCTTGACTAGTAACATTGCCATCGTGTATAGATCGAGAACTTCTCGACGAGAAGGTATTGCTCACTACTGCCATCTAGCATGCATCTAGCGTAATATTTGTAATGTCGAGATGGTACAATAATACATTTGAAGATAGTTGTATTTTCGTAAGTCAATTAATATTTTATTGTATTGGAGTACTTCGTTACTTCTAATCTTCATATACTTTCTTCTAATCGTGTAATAGTCAATTAAATCCCACTCGAGTTTTGATTTTCTCTAGATAAATCAAAACGTCTAGTGAGATTACTGTTGACAAAACCAATTATATAAACATCACTACACAAAATAACTACAGAAGAAATAAAAAAAAATTCACAGTTACAGCACGAGATATAATTATTATGTTTCTAAATATAAAGTTAGAGGGTCGCCCTCGCTAGTGTAGTTGGTAGAGCGCTGGCCTTCTAAGCCCAAGGTTGCAGGTTTGATCCCGGCCGAGGGCGTTGGTATTTAAATGTGTTTAAATGCGACAGGATCATGTCGGTAGATTTACTGGCATATAAAAGAACTCGTGCGGGACAAAATTTCGCGAGTATAACCTCTTCAGTTACGAGTTATGGTTGGACTTGGCTAGCGGTGGTTCGGAAACAAACCTCAAGAAGCAGGCGGAAGGTAAGAGCGTATTCCGAATCTCACCGGTGAGCAATCCGATGGCATCACGGTGTTCCGAATTCCACCGATGACGTCATTGATGCTCCACCGGTGTCGCATCGGTGCCATCAACTTGCAGAGGTGGTGGCAGTCTCCATCAGCCGCCATCAGTGAATCTGATTGGTTCTTGTATAGGGCGGGAATTAGCAGACGAACGACATCGTGCACTGTTGTGTCATGGCGGTGTGTTCTGCTGTATTGTTTGTAATGAGCACAACGTAAAAACAATATGTTAATGGCTTATGAGCGAACATGTCAACGGACCTGTTATTACTACCGGTTCGAGAAATAATTTGTTTATATTATCTTTTCTTTGAACGAGATGGGAGTACGAAAATTTCGCAAAATTTTGCTAGCGTAGCACAGACAACAACTTATACAGTCGCCATGACAGCCATCGATCCTTCCAGCAGTTTTGTTCCTATTTCGCTGCAACGTGACGTCATTGATGCCACCGGACCGGTGAGATTCGGAATACGCTGTAAGGCATGATCTCCCTCTTTTCATTCAGTGCTAAGAAGTTTGGGTATCGTCTCCCTCCTACTGTCCTTTACTGAGTATCGCGGGCTGCATTTTATATGACGTAATCTTTGCCGACCACTGCTCTAAAGTTTAATTTGGTTTTCTTAGAGTATAAGTTTCTAATTTTGTCTGATTTCGTGACACACTGAGTGAATTTAGCTCTGTATACCTAATGCGAACAAAGACAGCCTATTCTACGTCAAAATATTTCCATAAAATTTATGATAATTTACAACATTACAACTCTATGGCCCGGTTTCTTCAACCTTTGTTAAATTATATCAGTGTGTTATTCCATTTTAACTGTAAACTTAACAGTTGAAGCATTTCTTCAACTACTGTTAGTACTAACAGGCTGTTAAAACCTATGTTAATTTAACTGCCCAATTTCATGCAGTTAAATCATTTAACTCTCTGTTAGCATAGAAGTATCCAATATGGCTGGTGCGTTAGATGCTGAACTTATATATCTGGATTATTTAGAAAATGATATCCATGAATACATAAACAGAGCGGATGATTTCTGTGATCTGACAGAACAGAAGTTCATACAAAAATGTAGGCTATTTTCTGCCAAGCCTCACTTTTCGCTTTCAACTTAGATCCATTTGTTTGTTTATTCTCATTAATTAGTTTATAGTGCGAAATAATTTCCAGCAGAAGGTTTCTTTCGAACGAAGAGAAATTAGTCCCACGATTTCTTTTTGTTCCAGTGTTTTCCATTTCATAATAGCAATACCAATACACCGCTCCACGCTATTGTGATACAGACGAGGAAAGAAGCAAAAATCGAACCTGAGAATAGAAAGACTTCTATCCTCTCTGAATCAAACAACGGAAACAAACGAGAATCGCAATTGTCAGAGTTCAGAAAACAGAAGTGAGCCTATAGTTGGTTATAGGTTATGGTTAAACTCTAGAATCTCTGGTCCTAACAGAGAGTTAACAAACAGAATGTTAAAATGTGAAATGTAAAGTCGAAGAAACGCAATATTTTTAACAGCAATTCACACTTTTAACTTACAGTTAATTAACGCTACGTTAGATGCACGATGATAACAATACTGACGTTATGCAAATCTAGTCTTTCAGGTAAAGCTCCCTGTAAAGCAGATTTGAATAATTTCAAGGGGAAAAAAAATTGTTCCGGAGCAGGGTATCGATCCCGGGACCTCTGGTTGAACGTACCAGCGCTCTGCTAACTGAGCTACCCGGGAACTCCACCCGACGATTTGAAATTATTCAAATCTGCTTTACAGGGAGCTTTACCTGAAAGACTATATTTGCATAATATATACGTCACTGTGTACGTTAACAGAAAACCACAATTCCAAGTCACACAGAGATTGTGTGCACTCGATGTGGGTCTCTGGCGTTTCGTCAGCCCACGAGAGTTGTGTGGATATAAGGGGAAAAGTTGAGAAGGTGTCGGGTGGAGTTCCCGGGTAGCTCAGTTGGCAGAGCGCTGGTACGTTCAAACAGAGGTCCCGGGATCGATAACCGGCCCCGGAACAATTTTTCCTTTGAAATTATTCAATACTGACGTTGTTTCCTTAATACAGCGGTCATCAAAACACTGCACGCTCGGGCTAGCGTCTCTTACCCGCGGACAAGACACAGCGCTAGCGTGCAATCGTCGCTGCTGGCGGGTATGCTGTCTCTCTATCCCTTGTGCACGACGGAGCAGAGTTCCTTACCCTCCAGGCACTCTACCCATCCATTGCAGCGAGTGCTGACGACCACTGCCTTAACACTTAGGCTGGTATTCATATTCGACACTTTCGATTAAAGTGTCCTTTGGAAGACGCAAAGTATCACTTTTCCGTTGCACAGTCGACACTTTGGTGCAAAGGATCACTTTGGATGAAAGTGTACTTCCGACCACACTTTGAGCCGAAAGTGTCACTTTGTAGAAAAATGGCGGACGTCTTGGAAGTTGTCGAACTATTTATTAGAACATGCGGAAGAGGTGGCATAATTAGTCGACAATGTACGAAAGCGCTACATTATGGATAGGCCTAAAGACAATCCCGTGGAATTTTATAATGATATAGAATTTAAAAAAATGGTTCCTATTTGATAAAAAACTGTTATTGAGGCTGCTCATCTTTCCGATGACTTGTTGACAAAAACGAATAATAGAGGTTTGCCAGTGCCTCCAATAACACAGTTATTGACTGCATTAAAATTCTGTGCTACAGATATGTACTGTACATTAATATCTATAATATTATAGTTCAGGTATTTCTGTAGTAACATCCGTATATTTACAACCTCAATTCGATGAAGTGATATGTAGGTAGATATGCCTATATAACCTATTTTTTATTACTGAAACGAATTTTTTTAACTTACATAATATTAAACTAACTTCAATCTAATGTAGGCATAACTATCTTAAATTAGCACTGAGACACCTCACGTGCCTGCCTTCTAAGCAGATTCCATAATTATATTGGGTTTAAAACGATTTTGATTTTCGTTGACTAGCTGTATTTTGAGATAAGATTTATCTTGATGTTCATATAATCATTATTTTGATAATATACATTTTCATGGCGGTAAGCAATACAGCTTTTGCTGGTAAGATACTGTCTCTAGCTCATGTGCAGTCATAACCTTACCATGAAAAGAGATCTCATACTATTAGGCCTATTTTGTTTAGCATTGTAGAAAAATTTGGCATTAAATATTCCTGAAGAGCAGCCAATAATGGAAACGAGAGAGAGAAAGAAAATAATAATAATAATAATAATAATAATAATAATAATAATAATAATAACAGCAAGAGGCCTAATGTGTTTATTTCATTCTTTTGACTTCTATTCACTATTCACGAAAAAGACAAAAATGAAAATGAATGGAATAAAACGATATATCAATGAAGCAGGTACGTATAGATAGATAGATAGATAGATAGATAGATAGATAGATAGATAGATAGATAGATAGACAGACAGACAGACAGACAGACAGACAGACAGACAGACAGACAGACAGACAGACAGACAGACAGACAGACAGACAGACAGACAGACAGACAGACAGACAGACAGACAGACAGACAGACAGACAGACAGACAGACAGACAGACAGACAGACAGACAGACAGACAGACAGACAGATAGATAGATAGAACTTTATTGTCGATGGCATAATGTATGCATAGACATAGTCAAATATATACAATTACAATTTAATGTAAAATAAGTCAAATATAAAAAAAAAACATTAGTCATTTCAACGGCCCATGCGTGCATCCTCAAGACTGTAGGGACACAATTTTATTAATTTCGTTTTTATATAATTCTTAAATTTCAGAGAATTTTTTGTATATTTGATGTCATCAGGCAAACTGTTGTATATTTTAATACCAAAGACCATATATGTTCTACTAGTGTTTGTAACGTGGTGAACTGGAATAGTTAAACTATTTTTGTTACGAGTGTCGTAGGTATGGAAATCACAATTTTGATGAAAATCAGACAGATTTTTATAAATTAGTAGTAAAACATTAAGAATGTATAAACCATAAACAGTAAGAATATTATATTGTAAAAAATGTTCCCTACAAGAGGTCCTACTGTCAACACCCGCTATGCATCTGACAATACGCTTTTGAGCAATAAATATATCATTCAGCATGGTTCCAGATCCCCAAAAACAAATACCATATGAAAGCCTAGACTCGACGTGTGCGAAATAATAAGACATTAATACATCGTGATTTATTATCGTCCTCAAAATTCTGATTTGATAACAAATGCTATTGAGCTTAGAAATTAAACTTGTGCAATGGGGTCTCCAAGTCAAACAATCATCAAATGTAACGCCCAAGAATTTAAAAAACTAACCTAATATTTAAACTAACCTAACGATATATATATATATATATATATATATATATATATATATATATATATATATACACACGCAAAACTTAACCTACTCAGTCCAACTTAACCTAACTACATAAACCAATAGCATATATGTACAAAATCTAACCTAACTATATAAATCAGCGAAACTGATACATACAAAACCTGACAACGATGTAAATCAATGAAAAAGATATGTACAAAACCTAATCTAACTATATAAATCAATGAATCAGCTATGTGCTGTACAAAACTAACCTAATTTCACCAGCAGTATCACTACCTATTTAATAAATATTATATATCTGAACTGGCTGAAATAATCTAAACTATCGGCAGCGAAAACTAGAAACTGAAATAAAAGAACTTTAAATATATATTTTCTTTTTCGTGCGATAAATTAGGCTCCCAAATCAAATCACAAGCACTATAATCTGTGGGTGACACATTAATTTGTTATTGTTTGTGCACTTGTTATGGAAGGCATTGTGGGACTTCTGTTACCAACCAAATTGTAACTCTACACTTTGCTGGCGTAAAGTGACACTTTGTGAAGTGCACTTCTTCAATCGTCTATGAATACCACTAATATGAAAGAGCCACTTTCGTCAAAAGTGTCACTTTGCAAAGTGGTGATATGAAGTGTCGACTATGAATACCAGCCTTCGTACTCACCTGAGAACCCAAGCACTCCTAGGCACGTGAAAGCGACCACAAGGGGAGACTTCATCCTGAATGCTCTGCAGGGCTCGACGAGCCAACTTTTATACGAGTAAGGCTTGCAAAATCTCTTTGCTAAATCATGCATGTGAACGTATGTACTATGTTGGGAAATAATTTATTTCTGTATTTTCTACTTCAATTCAATTCATTGTCAAATCATTATATTCAATGCATTGACACATTACTGAGTTCTACCTTGCATGTTACGTAACTAACTGCATAAAAATCACCTCTATGTAATAACGCTACCTGTGTTCAGTCGTTAGTTGCATTAGTTGTACATGTATGCAGCCATTTGTTGAATGCGTAACACTAAATATTAATGTCAACCGTCTTCTAAAGCATCATGTCTTGGATTCTCGTTACGGCACGCTCACTGGTTTGAGTCCTGTCAGGATTTCCTATGACATTTCGACCAGTGTCTAAGAGCATTGCCTACCCAGCGTCGTGATGAATTTGGAAAGTTGCAGTCAGTAGATAAATGAGTTTGTGCGAGATCGTGCGTATTTGCTTGCTTTCCGCACAAAACCAATACGCGGTAAGTGTGAAATACCACATTCAGTATTCCCAACGTAACACACATAACAATTTCCCTCTTCTTACCGCTTAAGCGCGACATTCATTTTACTGCCTTAGGCTTTTAACATATTAATTTTAGAGACGTTTAACATAGTAATAATTATAAATTGGAAACTTACCACTGCAATTTCACCTAAATTGCACTGTTAATTATTGTTTTTAAATATTTGCAAAAATTAAGTAAAGTCTACTACTCCACGAAACTTATTGCATTCCTGATACAAGTAACATTAAGGAAGCCGTGAAAAAATCAACAAGATTCCAGATGCCGATGTTATTAATGCAATATGTTATATAAATAATATTGTTAAAATATTAAAATGAAAAATAAATCATTACATAACCTTACCGTTTGTTTTAAGTTCGCATTTATAGACTGGGGGAAAAAAAAAGACAGACGTATATCACGGCCTGCTGGAATATAGTAAACGCAGAAAACATTTTAAAGCAACAATGTTGAAGATAGATATTTTTGTTTTGCAAATTTGCCGTCATTGAACAGAAATCAAGATGGAGATTTCATTGCAACTAATTAGAAATTCGTCTTTCAGGTATGTAATAAACGATCTTCGCACAAAATAATGTACGATAAACGAGCGGTATGTTTGTTTTCATGTTCTCGGAAATTAAAAAAGCTCAACTACGTTTCGCTTTTTCAAACTTTTCCTCGAACATGAAAACATCAACATACCGCTCTTGTAACGTATATTACTATTTCCAAAAGCCAGCTAAAACAGCAGGGCTGATCGTCGTGCTAACCACACATTATTGTTGTATTGGTTAGAAGATCGTGCATGTCTACTGAGACATGTGGACGTGAAGAACTCAGATGGTACAACTTGGCCCTCCATAGGTTATCGTGCAACGATTATAACAGCAATAGAATTCATGTACCAGAGGAAATAGTTGTCTACTGGGAACGAAACTAAGAAAATAATACGATAGGAATACATCGAATACGTTTCTTTTGTTACCTGTTACATCTCGAAATATACGTTACCATGGAAACCGAAACAAGATGTGAGAGAGCAAGAACCTTGAAGAGGAATATTATTTGGTGATGAATGACTTGGTGTTCTCACTATCCGTTAATGACTACTTTTCTTAATTCGGATAAGTTCAAGAGACTAGATACTTAAATGAAACTTCGCGTTTAATTCTGAATTATTAATTAGCCATAAATAATTAATATTTTAAGTCATTCAGGTTTCAATTTTTATGGTAAATTCATAAGCTTTAGATTATATTAAATGACAGGAAATACTTTTGGGATTGATGTAAAGTGCTACAGAAAATCAGTATCTCCTGATATCATTTATTACACCTTCATTTATACAATGAATTTTTCATACAGTATCTTCTTTCTGTTATAAGCACCTACGTAATAATCAGGAGGCGTTGTTATTTCCTTCACTTCTGCTAACCATTTCTTTGTGCGTCACATTCTTTAGCTGAAAAATAGAACAAAAAGAGATGATTTAGTCCACAAGTTGCACTCGATTGTAAACTAAGCTTGCAACGTTGTGGCCAGAGAGAGAGAGAGTGAGAGAGAGAGAGAGAGAGAGAGAGAGAGAGAGATGGGAGCTACTTCACCTGGTGATACAGACCTGAGTTTGTTGACCTCTTACATCTATATTACGAGAAGAAATAGGAGTGTGTTAACGACGATGTTGCTAGACTGTTGAAACTTCAAACTTAATTTTCTAATTAACCTAATTATTTATAGTACATAATAGTACTCTATCGTCCCTTTCGGTCTGGAGGATAATTTCACCTTTCACTGTGTATAATATATACATACTTATATACGGTATATATGTATATATATATATATTTATTATTATTTAGTTATTTATATAAAGTTCTATTAATCTGTCCATTCGAAAGAGTTTTATAGTCTATTATATACTATATTGATTGCTATTGCTATATATAATACCCTTATTTTCATGTATTTCGGGCTATATATTACATTATAGTATTTTTTCGTAGTAACCAGTCCGGTCTAGATATTTTTTTATGACTTGCGCCTAATTTTTATTTATTTATTTATTTATTTATTTATTTATTTATTTATGTATTTATTTATTTATTTAACCTGGTAGAAATCAGGCCTTCTCTCCCCCTCTACCAGGGGATTACAACTACAATATTACGAATACAATTATGATTACAATTAATATTAAATTTACAAATACAATAAAAATCAAAGTAATAAAAGATTAACTGATTAATAGAAGCTAAACAGTTTATTGTAAAAGTTAAGAAGAGAGAAGCATTTCTTTTATTGATTAAGTAAAAATTAAACCTACTCTACGCAGTAAGAAAATGCTTAATAAGTTATCTTCATGTTATTCTCTAGATTATATCAAGGTCAATGACATTCGTGCCTCGGAAAAAATCAATACTTTCGCATCTGCGCACATCTCACAATTCAGGTCAGTTCCGCTCCTCACTTACATAACCATAACATGAATACTTATGAATAATTTCAAGTTAGAAATATGGTCGAGCATAAAAAGCCGTATGAAGCTTGCCTATAATGGTAATTAAGACGCTTGTATGAAAATTATGAAACTCGCTTGCGCTCGTTTCATAAACAAACATACTTGCGTCTTAATTACTATCATTATAGGCTCGTTGCATAATGTACTATAAATTAACTCTGTTTTGTTGTTGATACTCTTCCTCACTTGAAAAACTGCAAGAAAAATGTTGACTAATTGTAAATAATATATAAATATTATTCACATTTATTCTTATTAAATGTGAAAGTAATTTTATTTCTGAAAATCGAAGCGATATAGGTAGCGAAAAGGTAGATAGGTAACTAAATGAAAGAAAGCCTTTAAAGGAAATCTTTAATTTTTTTATTTTGTTTATAACGAAGGAAATTAACCCTTAAGGGACACCAGAACTGAATTTTTGGCTAAAATGGTAAAAATAAATGCTTTTTTTACATAAATAATTACCTTATTTATTATTATTATTATTATTATTATTATTATTATTATTATTATTTATTATTTATTTAACCTGGTAGAGATAAGGCCACCAGGCCTTCTCTTCCCCTCTACCAGGGGATTCAACTACAATATTAAGAATACAATTACAATAATTATAATTACAATTCATATGAAATTTACAAATACAATAAAAATCAAAGTACTATAAGATTAACTGATTAATAAAAGCTAGACAGTTTATTATAAAAGTTAAGAAGGGAGAAGCATTTGTTTTATTAAGTAAAAATTAAACCTACTCTACGCAGTAAGAAAATGCTTAATAAGTTTGCATTTGAACGCTACTAAATTCCGACAGTCTCTGATGTCACTGGGTAGGGTATTCCACAAGCGCGAGAGCGAGATTGTGTATGATGATGGATACGATGATGTCTTATGTGTTGGTATGGCTAGTATGCGGCTATTTTGCGTGCGTGTGAAGAAATTATGATATGATGACAGGTAACTGAAACTGGAGGCAAGATAGGTAGGTGTAGAGGTGTGAAGGACTTGGAAAAGGAGAATAAGAGAATGAACATTTTTACGTTCGTTAAGTCGTAGCCAGTTTAGAGTTTGGAAGGATGGGGTAATGTGGTCAGCGCGACGGACATCGCAGACGAAGCGAACACAAGAATTATGAACACGTTGTAATCTTTGCGACTGGTTGACATTGAGGTCGGTCAGTAGAAAATCACAATAATCGAAGTGGGGCATTACTAGTGTTTCCACTAATATTTTCTTGAGTGATAGCGGAAGGAATTTTCGAATGCTGTTTAAGGAATGTAGTATGGAAAGCACTTTTTTGGTAGTATGGGTTACTTGGTTATTCCAGTTTAAATGGTTATCAAAGTAAACACCAAGGTTTTTAACACAGGAAGCAAAAGACACTTTGATAATTTGACAATTTGATAATTCTATATAAAGAGCACAGGGGAAAAACTTAGTAAGTCCAAAATTTCGATTTACCGTTTTAGATGTCATCTATTAGCTCAGGTAGTATAGATTTGCGTTATATAACTGCACGGAATAACAAACTTATTATTCCAAACAAATTTTAATGATGGTGACCAAAAGGCAGTACAATATAATGGGTCTTGAAACTTTTAACTTTCTCCTATAAAAACTGTAAAGCGTAACTTATCACGTTTTACGCCTGAACTCTTCATATGTAATATAAATAAATATGGGGAGTGTTCCCTTACTTGGTTGTTAAGTGTTTAGTGTTGGTATTCGGATCTAACACTCTGGCAGATTTTTATAACATTGAATATGAGCCGTTTAGAGCAGAAGTGGTGTAAGTCAAAAATGTCTAATGAGGGTTAAAGTAAACATTCTGTAAAATACAGCGCAAAGTAGCAATTAATATTCAGTTTATTTAAACTATTAGTAGTCAGTGGATAGCAAGAAGGACATATTAATTGCTACTTTGCGCTGTATTTTACAGAATTTTTACTTTAAACCTCATTACCCAATTTTGACTTACACCACTTCTGCTCTGACCGGCTCATCTATTGCCAGGAAAAAAAAAAGTAAAATAACTTTGACCTGAATTAGGCTTATTGGCATATAATCGGTCGAGATGGCATTACAAAGTATAAATGGATTGAAAATGCCCTCATTCACGCTTCTGATAGGGCGCTCCTTTGGTTTTTCGTAGTAGTAAGAGAAACCTAACAGATACTGCTTTGCCTATTGTTTTATTATACTCACATTTCTTTACATGCTTCTGAGGGCAGTTCTGGAAACGAGGAAAAAGAAGAGAATTACTTTACAAAGTTACATTTTAATTACATATAAAAGCTTAAGACATGCTCTGATTTTCAAGAATACATTTTAGATTGTGTTTCAATATGTCTGTAGAAATGTTTTCATAAACAAGTCAAAATAGTTGTTCACACAATATGCAGTCGTTCAATTTGCCCATTTTAAAATTATATACATGAGTATATATTGGTACATCCTCGAAATTGCTGTACCGGTACATGTTTCTAGGAGATTTAAATAGATGGTTAGGATTGAAACACTCTAGGACAGGCCTGCACATGGTTTGCGCTCTCCGAGCCGGCTCACAGCTCATGAGCGGAATGCAGATATTAGCTGCGCTCTGTATAAGAGTGGACTGGAAGAAGGGGTGATCTCGTACAAAATATACACAAAAGGAAGTACTATTACGAGTGCTTATGAAATGAATTCCCGTTCAGTGTTGAAAAACTATCTTGGACTATTATTAATTAATAAAGAAATATTTATTTTACAGAAACAATAGAAATTTTATACCTACTTAAATGTATAATATCATGTTGTTATAGGCTATTTTTATTTATCAGTACATCAAAACGAGGTTTTATGCTGTTGGCAGCTGAAAGGAACAGTAGCCTACTGATCGTAATGGAACATCAGTTACGGATATTCGATGTCTGCCTTTATTAAAGTTGATTATAGAAAACAGTTGCTCATAAATATAAATGTTGAGCCAAACATAGCAATCATTTTCACAGCCAGCCTGTGTAGTCGTGGATATTATTGCTAATGTTTAGTCTTGTAAAACTCAACCAGGCTGGTAATATTATTCAACGATCTTTAGCCCTTAGGGCACATTGAAGATCATTAAATTCGAGCTGTAAATCGTAAACACCGCTCTCCCGCTCCGAAGGAGCGCGCGCGCTCGTTGAGCGCTCTAGGATGAGTGACTTGGACATTACTAATTTTGTTGGTTGACCGAGGAACGTTAGCGCTTGTAGATATTACCTACTTTATTATTGAATAATTTCAAGGAAAAATTGTTCCGGGGTCGGGTATCGATCCCGGGACCCTTCGCTTAGCGCACGAATGCTCTCCCGACTGAGCTATCCCAGGAACTATACACGACACCGTCACAATTTTTCTTTATATCCACACAACTCAAATGGGCTGACAAGACGCCAGAACCCAACTTTGAGTGCACACAAATTCTGTGTGACTTAAATTGTGGCTTCCTGTTAACGTACCTCGTTACTGGGTTGGGTGACAAAAAAATATAGGCATTACTTTTCAGAATACCCTTGTATTTTGTGACTGTATCAAGTAACTTGTGTAGTGGAGATCTTTCCTGAATATTAAACTATTGCTTTAATGTATTCTGTTGTATTTTTATTACTGCAAAAACTGTGTATCACTACTCATTAAAAAACCCTGCGTGCACCTGATCTCTTTATAGAGATATGCACTGTTTTTTTGGAACAGTTTCAAAACCCGATGAAACGAAACATTAGGAAAATTTAATAATTGGAAAAGAGACCGGGACTCGTGGAGTCATTATTCATAGACCAGAGCATGTAAAGGAGGTGTTAATGATTTAAGGCATGCCAGTTTTTGTGATTTCTGTGGCACTGGAACAATATTAATGCGTAGTCTACATGATAAGAAGGTTGTTATACTCACTTTGACTACGTGGTCGTCTATCATATGGTCAAATATGCCTGCAGCCGCGTTACAGAAATCCATTTCGAAGTGTTTGGCTACAGCTGAAAAAGAAGGTTCAGAGATGTACCATCTTTTTTTATTCTATTCTATTGTATTGTATTTATTAACATTCCATGGTTTTCATACATTGCTTACAGCTAGAATATGGAACAAGTCAAAAAACTTAATACTATTATAAAATCTGAATTTATAGTCACAGTCTAGATGAAATATATACAGACGAGATTTACAATATAGTCTACTAGTACAACACAAAGTTTTAGTATCAATTTCATGAAGTGTTATTGAATGTCATGAATTCACCTACAGAATAGAAAGCGTGAGAAATTAGGTACTTCTTTAATTTGGCCCTAAATAATTTTATGTTTCCAGTTTCATTTTTTATATCCATAGGGCGGCTATTAAAAATTTTTACTGCCATATAACGCACTCCTTTTTGATAGCACGATAGACCTTCCGATGGAGTATCAAAGTCATTTTTTGACGTGTATTTATGCTATGAACTGTTGCATTAGTTACAAAGTTTTCACGATTACATACGAGGAAGATTATTAATGAAAAGATATACTGACAAACCATGGGCATTATTTGTAGTTTTTTGAAAATAGTCCTACACGATTCCCTAGATTTGGCACCTACTATTATTCTAATTACTCTTTTTTGTAATAGAAATATACTGTTACTATCTGTGGAATTTCCCCAGAATATTATTCCAAAAGTCATTACCGAGTGGAAGTATGCAAAGTATATTCTTTTTAAGGTATTGATATTTACTATCTTTTGCATAGATCTAATAGCAAAATATGCTGTATTTAGTTGTGTGGTAATTTCTTTAATATGATTTTTCCAATGTAACACATTATCGATTTTTAAGCCAAGAAATTTGGTTGTTGTTGTTTCTAATAGGGATCTATTGTTAATTATTGCGCTAGAAATTTGCGAGATTGAATTTGGACAGGATTTAAATTGAATTATGTTAGTTTTGTTACAATTTAATACCAATTTATTGACTGAGAACCAGTCACATATTTTGAAGAGAATTTCCTCTGTTGAAGATTGGAATGTGTTGGAGTTATTGGCTGTAATTACTATACCTGTGCCATCTGCAAATAATATGGGATGACCTACATCTTTTATTAGGGGGGCAAGATCATTTATAAACACTAGAAAAAGTAGGGGACCTAATATTGATCCTTGAGGAATTCCATTACTAAGACTTCCCCATGTCGATGCAGATTTCATAGTTGTATTGATTTCAACTTTCTGTTTCCTATCTATGAGATATGAGAGAAACCATTGTTGTGCAACACCTTTAATTCCATAATAATCTAATTTATCTAGCAGCATTTTAGAATTACAAGAAATGTTTTAGGATAATCTTATAGAGTTCGTATAGGGATGGTAAAAATATGCACTAGGAATTTATAATATGTAATTAGGATTAGAACAATTGAGGCCGACGTCTTGTATTGAAGTAGTGGCTTAGGTCTCTTGAGACAGTTCCAGAATATCTTTGAGACTGGGCTAAGACTCCCAGTTAGCGGTCTTTCCACTGTGAGAAAAAGTGGCGACTATTTTAGATGAAGACCGATGTTTTATTTTATTAGAAATAAAGATGACATTCAAATTGAACAAGGAGATGCACTATCACTTTTACTTTTCAACATGGCTCTAGAATATGCCATTAGTACAGTTGAGGATAACAGGGAGGGTTTGGAATTATTCATGCAGATGACGTGAAATATGTTAGGAGAAAAACCACAAACTATCAGAGAAAACACTGGAATTTTACTTGAAGGAAGTAAAGATATAGGTTTGGAAGTAAATTCGGATAATACAAAGTATGTATATGATTATGTCTCGTGACGAAAACATTTTACAAAATGGAAATATAAAAATTGGAAATTTATCGTTTGAACAGGTGGGAAAATTCAAATAACTTGGAGAAACAGTAACAAATATAAATGATAGTTGAGAGTAAATTAAGCGCAGAATAAATATCGGAAATGCCTGCTATTATTCGGTTGAGAAACTTTGATCATCGAGTCTACTCTCAAAATAGGTGAAAGTTAGAATTTATAAAACAGCTATATTACTGGTTGTTCTGTCTGGTTGTGAAACTTGGACACTAACTTTCAGAGGGTAACAGAGGCTAATGGTGTTTGAGAATAAGATCCCTAGGAAAATATTTGGAGCTATGAGGGATGAAGCTATAGGAGAATGGAGAAAGTTACACAACGCAGAATTGCACGTATTATATTCCTCACCTGGCTTAGTTAGAAAAATTAACTCGAGGTGTTTGAGATAAGCAGGGCATGTAGCACGTATGGATGAATCCAGAAATTGTGAGTTGGGAGGCCGGAGGGTAAAAGACTTTTGGAGAGGCCGAGACGTAGATGGGAAGATAATATTAAAATCGATTTGAGGGAGGTGGAATATGAAGATAGAGACTGGATTAATCTTTCTCAGGATAGGGACCGATGGCGGGCTTATGTGAGGGCGGGAATGAAATTCCGGGTTCCTTAAGGGGAGTGGATGGTATTTTTTTGGTGAAAAATGAGTAAATTTTCAAAAAAAAAATTCTTTAAAACACTCTGTGATATGTTTGGAATGCACAGCATAACATTTTGTGGGTATTTGTGCCCTGATCGGATGTTGAGACGTCATTTTTAAACTTCCTGCGTTATGGATTTTTAAATATCTCACCCACTTTTATTGTTGTTTCCGGAAAATTAAATTAAAAAAAAAAGTCTTTAAAATACCCTTCGATATGTGTGGAATGCATTGCATAACATTTTGTGGGTATTTGTGCCCTTATCGGATGTTGAGACGTCATTTTTAAACTTCCTGCGCTATGGATTTTTAAATCACACGCCCTCTTTTATCGGTTTCCAGTAACTTCATTTTTTTTTCCTACATTGCCAGACAAAAATGGATATAATTTATGAACTATTGAAGATACATGCATAAAATTTAGAACACACATTCTTTAGACTATTAGGAAACTTTTCTCTTTAACAGAATTTTGTTAATTGATTTCATTTTAAAAATACGTCAGTTTGTTTGCAAGAAAGGAAATCAGAAAATTGTTATTAAATTTTAATTGTTTATTTTATAAACGTAGGGGCTAATATCAAAATTCTGTTACAGAGAGTTTGTAGAACATGCGTTTGCAAATACAGTGCAAAAAACTGTTTGAATCTATCTTTAAAAACGGTTTAGATATACATATGTATCGGTTTTAGTACAATCCTGCATTGGGTATATTATTTTTAAATATGGGCCCCCAAATATATATATATTTTTTTTCAAATTATTTTTATTTGGTTGAAATGCCACATCTATGAGCTGTCTACATAGAAAAAATAATATTTTAAACCAAATAGGAAAAAAGTTAAAAAAAATACCTCCTCTCCCCTTAAAAGTCATAAGTAAGTATGTAATTTAATTTGCTTTAAATATAATGTACAACTGCCAAATAATGTGTCGATTACTGTTTGGAGAGAGCTACAGACAAGGAGAAGAATGACCATTTTCGGAGCAGTTACTGTATAAAAGTGTTCCTACTTTATGTGGAACACACCTGTAGGCAGATCAGCACACCAGTAATGAAGTGTACAAGACATCCATGTGAGTCTCTGAACTAACCTTGTTGTTGACTATTGGCCTGAGAGATGAAGGTATTGCTTTGTTTTGCCAGCATATCATTTAATTCCTTCTGTTCGTAGTATTCGGTGCAATATTTCTGGGCAGCTTTCGGTTTCAAATTTCCTTTGTCGTCACACTGAAAATAAATTAAATATAGTTTAGAGAATGTATTTTAATACTCCTCTAGTCCTCCTTCTGTTGTCAATTAATATTAAGTCTCCTAATAGTACGGCTATTGATTATAAACATACGTCTGTCTTGTATAGCTAGACATCACTAAAGTGTATCGGAGCACATATAATCACTTTTTACTTTACAATCGTATTTTTATGCTCGACCATGCAGAACTGTAGTAATTATACACCTGGTAGCAGTCCTTTAATGCATATCATTAAAGTACACCTATTCATTAAAGTTCAGGTTTTCGATTATTCTCAGATATGCAATCGAAAGACGAGGGAAACGTCACGGACGCTGGAAATCCAATACTGTCGCAGAAGGTTATGTTCTGTTACTATAATAATTAGCGTTAATTGTAAATAATATTCAAATAAATTCAATTTGTCATCTCGTTTTCAATTGTAAATCAATTTCCAGGTTATACATTCTCTGCATTACATCAAGGTCAATGACTTTATTGTTCCTCGGAAAAAATCAGTACTTTCGCATCTGCGCACATCTCACAATTCACGAGCTATGAACAAGGTCACTTCCGATCTTCTGTCAGATACAAATAAAATAAATACTTCTGAATAATTTCAAGTTAGAAATATGGTCGAGCATAAAAAGTCGTATGAGACTTTCCTATAATGGTAATTAAGACGCTCGTATGAAAATTATGAAACTCGCTTGTGCTCGTTTCATAAACAAACATATTTGCGTCTTAATCACTATCGTTATAGGCTCGTTACATAATGTACTATTAATGAATTAGAACGCACTACTTGTATGAAGCATTTTTAGGCCAATCGGCAGCATGGTGAATAGATTGGAAGGGATCATCACAGAGTTAACGACGGGTAACTACGAATATAATTATCGCAATTTACATGTTCCAGAAGATTTCAACTGATTATATCAACTCAGTCTCTTTAACAACTCTGGTCCACACCTGTGGAGTAAAGGTCAGCGCGTCTGGCCTTGAAACCAGGTGGCCCGGGTTCGAATCCCGGTCGAGGTTTTTTCCTGGGTTTTCCCTTAACCCAATACGAGCAAATGCTGGGTAGCTTTCGGTGCTGGACCCCGGATTCATTTCACTGGCATTATCACCTTCATTTCATTCAGACGCTAAATAACCTAGATGTTGATACAGCGTCGTAAAATAACCCAATAAAATAAAAAAAAATAAATTACAACTCTGATAATAGTGATACATATTGCTCCTGGTAAAAGCGATGTATATAACTATCGGCCTGTTAGATTTATATCAGTTGAAGATGAATTGGTGTTTAGTACAGTGTTACCATGGAAGCTGGAAATTTCCAAGAATTCATGAATTATACTTTTTGTGTCGTATTGTTTTTATTCTGAAGGAGTGCCTGTATAGTCATAAAAACAATCTTATCTCCATTTCGAAGTTATGCAGCTATAAAATATTTGTAAATTTCTCATCACTCCTATGTATATTAATTTTTTTTGGTCTGAAAATCAATGAAGAAGGAAGATTTAATGTTTTATAAAATTGGTTCACTTGTAAATATTTATAAAAAAAATATATAAACAGTATATTATATATTAATAGTTATACAGGGACATAATTTTATTTTTACTAATATTTTTAATATTAACGTGGCTATACCTTTGGATCAACACCGTTTACTACCCCTTCCACGACTGGAGTGCGATGATACTTGCGTAATATACAAACAAATCACTTTGTTATAGTCCCGTCGCTCTAATTTCCGCGTTGCAGGCCGGCTACATTTAAATGTGTGCGTCTTGTGATTCGCTTATGAAGACGTTATTCATTTCTTAAGGCTCGATAAATAATATAATCGCCCACCATTTTGGCTCTTTCGTTGGGGTTCGCAGAAAGCACACGAAGACGTTATTTGCCGCTCAATTATTTGCTGAATTACAGTGCGTTTTATTTATTATCATAGGAGCTACGACATGATAATGTTTAACGGTGTGGCAAATAGATTCCTCGTATGGTAGCTCGACAACGAAAGAACAAAAATGGCGAACGATACTACCTATCTAGACTTTATAGAGCCTTCACTTCCTGGACGTAAGCAAAGAGGAGGAGTCACGCAGGAAATAACAGCGTCGCGACTATAGGTATAGGAGGGAAGAAAGGTAGTTCATCCATTTACGTAAACTAGGAAATATCGCGCTTTTGAGTTTGATCATTTTCATTAGGTTTTTGTTTAATCAAAATACAGTACAGTATTAACAATGAGTGTTTTTATTCACGAACTGAGCTGTCCATGTGGACGTATTCATTATGCAGTATATAATTATTATACTGTCTACAGCACATTAGCGTACAATATAGAGAATGAAGTTAAATTGAAAAATAATCATAATATGGATATTTAAACACATTTTTGAAAATGGTGGCCGTTCATTTCTATTCAGGCTTCTGTTCTAATCTGCATATTATCGCACTATATACTATTGTACCTAATCCCAATTACCAATTTCGTCCTTCGTACTCATGTTGAAATAATTTTGTACCTACTCTATAAAAGAGTACCTTACGTACTGTAAATTCAATCTTCACTTCTACACGATCCGAAAAGATAAAATTACTTAGACATACTATCTACTGTCCGTCCAAGTGGTTATGTCGTAGGGTCGTAGAAAGGGAGGAAATCACGTGAAAATTTATTACTTAACGGGGCCCTTTTATTTAAGTTGTTTTAAACATTTGTATAATATTACGTAGACGTCCAATTCCTAACAGAAATTAATGTTCTCAGAAAAGAGCTAAGACAGCCCAGCCACTAGCTGGCGAATAAAAGCTGGTGGGGGAAACTGGGATACGACGTAGGCAAATGGACGACAGTACCTGTGCGAAAATGATTCAATATTGAAAGCTCTTTCGTCACTGGAAAACGCGAATATATTTTTGGAACGTACTGTTTACTATGACTGTATATGAAGTCTTGGATCTGTGTGGAGGACGGTTGGACTTCATTAGTAGAAGGGGTGGGAGTGAAGTACATTCAAAACTCAGGTACAATAAAAATTGAAGTAAAAATAAAATTATGTCCCTGTATATTAATAGTTATACTTTAATCAACATGAGGTTAAAATTCTAAGTCAGTTTTCATGTACGACTATCAGTATTTTTGCTATTTT